>NW_027017264.1:0-178252 GCF_036013445.1 Caloenas nicobarica | reverse complement strand
CTCTGTCGGGCTCTGTCGGGCTCTGTCGGGCTCTACTGGGCTCTGTCGGGCCCTGTCGGGCTCTGTCGGGCTCTGTCGGGCTCTGTCGGGCTCTGTCGGGCTCTACTGGGCCCTGTCGGGCCCTGTCGGGCTCTGTCGGGCTCTGTCGGCCCTGTCGGGCTCTGTCGGGCTCTACTGGGCTCTACTGGGCTCTGTCGGGCTCTGTCGGGCTCTACTGGGCCCTGTCGGGCCCTGTCGGGCCCTGTCGGGCTCTGTCGGGCTCTACTGGGCTCTGTCAGGCTCTGTCGGGCTCTGTCGGGCCCTGTCGGGCTCTGTCGGGCTCTGTCGGGCCCTGTCGGGCTCTGTCGGGCTATGTCGGGCTCTGTCGGGCTCTACTGGGCTCTGTCGGGCTCTGTCGGGGCCTGTCGGGCTCTGTCGGGCTCTGTCGGGCTCTGTCGGGCCCTGACGGGCTCTGTCGGGCTCTGTCGGGCTCTGTCGGGCTCTACTGGGCTCTGTCGGGCTCTACTGGGCTCTACTGGGCCCTGTCAAGCTCTGTAGGGCTCTGTCGGGCTCTGTCGGGCTCTGTCGGGCTCTACTGGGCTCTGTCGGGCTCTGTCGGGCCCTGTCGGGCCCTGTCGGGCTCTGTCGGGCTCTGTCGGGCTCCACTGGGCTCTGTCGGGCTCTGTCGGGCGCTGTCGGGCCCTGTCGGGCTCTGTCGGGCCCTGTCGGGCTCTGTCGTGCTCTGTCGGGCTCTGTCGGGCTCTACTGGGCTCTGTCGGGCTCTATCGGGCTCTGTCGGGCTCTGTCGGGCTCTACTGGGCCCTGTCGGGCTCTGTCAGGCTCTGTCGGGCTCTGTCGGGCTCTGTCGGGCTCTGTCGGGCCCTGTCGGGCTCTGTCGGGCCCTGTCGGGCCCTGTCGGGCTCTGTCGGGCTCTGTCGGGCTCTGTCGGGCTCTACTGGGATCTGTCGGGCTCTGTCGGGCTCTGTCGGGTTCTGTCGGGCTCTGTCGGGCTCTGTCGGGATCTACTGGGCCCTGTCGGGCCCTGTCGGGCTCTGTCGGGCTCTGTCGGGCTCTACTGGGCCCTGTCGGGCCCTGTCGGGCTCTGTCGGGCTCTGTCGGGCTCTGTCGGGCTCTACTGGGCTCTGTCGGACTCTGTCGGCCTCTGTCGGGTTCTGTCGGGCTCTGTCGGGCTCTACTGGGCCCTGTCGGGCTCTGTCGGAGCCTGTCGGGCTCTGTCGGGCTCTGTCGGGCTCTGTCGGGCCCTGTCGGGCTCTGTCGGGCTCTGTCCGGCTCTGTCGGGCTCTACTGGGCTCTGTCGGGCTCTACTGGGCTCTACTGGGCCCTGTCAAGCTCTGTAGGACTCTGTCGGGCTCTGTCGGGTTCTGTCGGGCTCTACTGGGCTCTGTCGGGCTCTGTCGGGCCCTGTCGGGCTCTACTGGGCCCTGTCGGGCTCTGTCGGGCTCTGTCGGGCCCTGTCGGGCTCTGTCGGGCTCTGTCGGGCTCTACTGGGCCCTGTCGGGCTCTGTCGGGCTCTACTGGGCCCTGTCGGGCCCTGTCGGGCTCTGTCGGGCTCTGTCGGGCTCTGTCGGGCTCTGCTGGGCTCTGTCGGGCCCTGTCGGGCTCTGTCGGGCTCTGTCGGGCCCTGTCGGGCCCTGTCGGGCTCTGTCGGGCTCTGTCGGGCCCTGTCGGGTTCTGTCGGGCTCTGTCGGGCTCTGTCGGGCTCTACTGGGCCCTGTCGGGCTCTGTCGGGCTCTGTCGGGCCCTGTCGGGCCCTGTCGGGCTCTGTCGGGCTCTGTCGGGCCCTGTCGGGCTCTGTCGGGCTCTGTCGGGCCCTGTCGGGTTCTGTCGGGGCTCTGTCGGGCTCTGTCGGGCTCTACTGGGCCCTGTCGGGCTCTGTCGGGCTCTGTCGGGCCCTGTCGGGCTCTGTCGGGCTCTACTGGGCCCTGTCGGGCCCTGTCGGGCTCTGTCGGGCTCTGTCGGGCTCTACTGGGCTAAACTGGGCCCTGTCGGGCCCTGTCGGGCCCTGTCGGGCTCTGTCGGGCTCTGTCGGGCCCTGTCGGGCTCTGTCGGGCCCTGTCGGGCCCTGTCGGGCCCTGTCGGGCTCTGTCGGGCTCTGTCGGGCTCTACTGGGCCTTGTCGGGCTCTGTCGGGCTCTGTCGGGCTCTTCTGGGCCCTGTCGGGCTCTGTCGGGCCCTGTCGGGCCCTGTTGGGCTCTGTCGGGCTCTGTCGGGCTCTGTCGGGCTCTACTGGGCCCTGTCGGGCCCTGTCGGGCCCTGTCGGGCTCTGTCGGGCTCTGTCGGGCTCTGTCGGGCTCTACTGGTCTCTGTCGGGCTCTGTCGGGATCTGTCGGGCTCTACTGGGCTCTGTCGGGCCCTGTCGGGCTCTGTCGGGCTCTGTCGGGCTCTGTCGGGCTCTGTCGGGCTCTACTGGGCCCTGTCGGGCCCTGTCGGGCTCTGTCGGGCTCTGTCGGGCCCTGTCGGGCTCTGTCGGGCTCTACTGGGCTCTACTGGGCTCTGTCGGGCTCTGTCGGGCTCTACTGGGCCCTGTCGGGCCCTGTCGGGCCCTGTCGGGCTCTGTCGGGCTCTACTGGGCTCTGTCAGGCTCTGTCGGGCTCTGTCGGGCCCTGTCGGTCTCTGTCGGGCCCTGTCGGGCTCTGTCGGGCTATGTCGGGCTCTGTCGGGCTCTACTGGGCTCTGTCGGGCTCTGTCGGGGCCTGTCGGGCTCTGTCGGGCTCTGTCGGGCTCTGTCGGGCCCTGACGGGCTCTGTCGGGCTCTGTCGGGCTCTGTCGGGCTCTACTGGGCTCTGTCGGGCTCTACTGGGCTCTACTGGGCCCTGTCAAGCTCTGTAGGGCTCTGTCGGGCTCTGTCGGGCTCTGTCGGGCTCTACTGGGCTCTGTCGGGCTCTGTCGGGCCCTGTCGGGCCCTGTCGGGCTCTGTCGGGCTCTGTCGGGCCCTGTCGGGTTCTGTCGGGCTCTGTCGGGCTCTGTCGGGCTCTACTGGGCCCTGTCGGGCTCTGTCGGGCTCTGTCGGGCCCTGTCGGGCCCTGTCGGGCTCTGTCAGGCTCTGTCGGGCCCTGTCGGGCTCTGTCGGGCTCTACTGGGCCCTGTCGGGCTCTGTCGGGCTCTGTCGGGCCCTGTCGGGCTCTGTCGGGCTCTGTCGGGCTCTGTCGGGCTCTGCTGGGCTCTGTCGGGCTCTGTCGGGCTCTGTCGGGCCCTGTCGGGCTCTGTCGGGCTCTGTCGGGCCCTGTCGGGCTCTGTCGGGCTCTACTGGGCCCTGTCCGGCTCTGTCGGGCTCTACTGGGCTCTGTCGGGCTCTACTGGGCTCTACTGGGCCCTGTCAAGCTCTGTAGGACTCTGTCGGGCTCTGTCGGGTTTCTGTCGGGCTCTACTGGGCTCTGTCGGGCTCTGTCGGGCCCTGTCGGGCTCTACTGGGCCCTGTCGGGCTCTGTCGGGCTCTGTCGGGCCCTGTCGGGCTCTGTCGGGCTCTGTCGGGCTCTACTGGGCCCTGTCGGGCCCTGTCGGGCTCTGTCGGGCTCTGTCGGGCTCTGTCGGGCTCTGCTGGGCTCTGTCGGGCCCTGTCGGGCTCTGTCGGGCTCTGTCGGGCCCTGTCGGGCCCTGTCGGGCTCTGTCGGGCTCTGTCGGGCCCTGTCGGGTTCTGTCGGGCTCTGTCGGGCTCTGTCGGGCTCTACTGGGCCCTGTCGGGCTCTGTCGGGCTCTGTCGGGCCCTGTCGGGCCCTGTCGGGCTCTGTCGGGCTCTGTCGGGCCCTGTCGGGCTCTGTCGGGCTCTACTGGGCCCTGTCGGGCTCTGTCAGGCTCTGTCGGGCCCTGTCGGGCTCTGTCGGGCTCTGTCGGGCTCTGTCGGGCTCTGCTGGGCTCTGTCGGGCTCTGTCGGGCCCTGTCGGGCTCTGTCGGGCCCTGTCGGGCTCTGTCGGGCTCTGTCGGGCCCTGTCGGGCTCTGTCGGGCTCTACTGGGCCCTGTCGGGCCCTGTCGGGCTCTGTCGGGCTCTGTCGGGCTCTACTGGGCTAAACTGGGCCCTGTCGGGCCCTGTCAGGCCCTGTCGGGCTCTGTCGGGCTCTGTCGGGCCCTGTCGGGCTCTGTCGGGCCCTGTCGGGCCCTGTCGGGCCCTGTCGGGCTCTGTCGGGCTCTGTCGGGCTCTACTGGGCCCTGTCGGGCTCTGTCGGGCTCTGTCGGGCTCTTCTGGGCCCTGTCGGGCTCTGTCGGGCCCTGTCGGGCCCTGTCGGGCTCTGTCGGGCTCTGTCGGGCTCTGTCGGGCTCTACTGGGCCCTGTCGGGCCCTGTCGGGCCCTGTCGGGCTCTGTCGGGCTCTGTCGGGCTCTGTCGGGCTCTACTGGTCTCTGTCGGGCTCTGTCGGGCTCTGTCGGGCTCTACTGGGCTCTGTCGGGCCCTGTCGGGCTCTGTCGGGCTCTGTCGGGCTCTGTCGGGCTCTACTGGGCCCTGTCGGGCCCTGTCGGGCTCTGTTGGGCTCTGTCGGGCCCTGTCGGGCTCTGTCGGGCTCTACTGGGCTCTACTGGGCTCTGTCGGGCTCTGTCGGGCTCTACTGGGCCCTGTCGGGCCCTGTCGGGCCCTGTCGGGCTCTGTCGGGCTCTACTGGGCTCTGTCAGGCTCTGTCGGGCTCTGTCGGGCCCTGTCGGGCTCTGTTGGGCTCTGTCGGGCCCTGTCGGGCTCTGTCGGGCTATGTCGGGCTCTGTCGGGCTCTACTGGGCTCTGTCGGGCTCTGTCGGGGCCTGTCGGGCTCTGTCGGGCTCTGTCGGGCTCTGTCGGGCCCTGACGGGCTCTGTCGGGCTCTGTCGGGCTCTACTGGGCTCTGTCAGGCTCTACTGGGCTCTACTGGGCCCTGTCAAGCTCTGTAGGGCTCTGTCGGGCTCTGTCGGGCTCTGTCGGGCTCTACTGGGCTCTGTCGGGCTCTGTCGGGCCCTGTCGGGCCCTGTCGGGCTCTGTCGGGCTCTGTCGGGCCCTGTCGGGTTCTGTCGGGCTCTGTCGGGCTCTGTCGGGCTCTACTGGGCCCTGTCGGGCTCTGTCGGGCTCTGTCGGGCCCTGTCGGGCCCTGTCGGGCTCTGTCGGGCTCTGTCGGGCCCTGTCGGGCTCTGTCGGGCTCTACTGGGCCCTGTCGGGCTCTGTCGGGCTCTGTCGGGCCCTGTCGGGCTCTGTCGGGCTCTGTCGGGCTCTGTCGGGCTCTGCTGGGCTCTGTCGGGCTCTGTCGGGCTCTGTCGGGCCCTGTCGGGCTCTGTCGGGCTCTGTCGGGCCCTGTCGGGCTCTGTCGGGCTCTACTGGGCCCTGTCGGGCCCTGTCGGGCTCTGTTGGGCTCTGTCGGCCTCTACTGGGCTAAACTGGGCTCTGTTGTGCCCTGTCGGGCCCTGTCGGGCTCTGTCGGGCTCTGTCGGGCCCTGTCGGGCTCTGTCGGGCTCTGTCGGGCCCTGTCGGGCCCTGTCGGGCTCTGTCGGGCTCTGTCGGGCTCTGTCGGGCTCTACTGGGCCCTGTCGGGCTCTGTCAGGCTCTGTCGGGCTCTTCTGGGCCCTGTCGGGCTCTGTCGGGCCCTGTCGGGCCCTGTCGGGCCCTGTCGGGCTCTGTCGGGCTCTGTCGGGCTCTACTGGGCCCTGTCGGGCCCTGTCGGGCCCTGTCGGGCTCTACTGGGCTCTACTGGGCTCTGTCGGGCTCTGTCGGGCTCTACTGGGCCCTGCCGGGCCCTGTCGGGCCCTGTCGGGCTCTGTCGGGCCCTGTCGGGCCCTTTCGGGTTCTGTCGGGCTCTGTCGGGCCCTGTCGGGCTCTGTCGGGCTCTGTCGGGCTCTGTCGGGCTGTACTGGGCTCTACTGGGCTCTGTTGGGCTCTGTCGGGCTCTACTGTGCCCTGTCGCGCCCTGTCGGGCCCTGTCGGGCTCTGTCGGGCTCTGTCGGGCTCTACTGGGCTCTGTCGGGCTCTGTCGGGCCCTGTCGGGCTCTGTCGGAACCTGTCGGGCTCTCTCGGGCCCTGTCGGGCCCTGTCGGGACCTGTCGGGCTCTGTCGGGATCTGTCGGGCTCTGTCGGGCTCTGTCGGGCTCTACTGGGCTCTGTCGGGCTCTGTCGGGCTCTGTCGGGCCCTGTCGGGCTCTGTCGGGCTCTGTCGGGCTCTGTCGGGCTCTACTGGGCCCTGTCGGTCCCTGTCGGGCTCTGTCGGGCCCTGTCGGGCTCTGTCGGGCTCTGTCGGGCCCTGTCGGGCTCTGTCGGGCTCTGTCGGGCTCTGTCGGGCCCTGTCGGGCTCTGTCGGGCTCTACTGGGCCCTGTCGGGCTCTGTCGGGCTCTGTCGGGCTCTGTCGGGCCCTGTCGGGCCCTGTCGGGCTCTGTCGGGCTCTGTCGGGCTCTACTGGGCCCTGTCGGGTTCTGTCGGGCTCTGTCGGGCTCTGTCGGGCTCTGTCGGGCTCTACTGGGCTCTGTCGGGCTCTACTGGGCTCTACTGGGCCCTGTCAAGCTCTGTAGGGCTCTGTCGGGCTCTGTCGGGCTCTGTCGGGCTCTACTGGGCTCTGTCGGGCTCTACTGGGCTCTTCTGGGCCCTGTCGGGCTCTGTCGGGCTCTGTCGGGCTCTGTCGGGCTCTGTCGGGCTCTACTGGGCTCTGTCGGGCTCTGTCGGGCCCTATCGGGCTCTGTCGGAACCTGTCGGGCTCTGTCGGGCCCTGTCGGGCCCTGTCGGGCCCTGTCAGGCTCTGTCGGGCTCTGTCGGGCTCTACTGGGCCCTGTCGGGCCCTGTCGGGCCCTGTCGGGCTCTACTGGGCTCTACTGGGCTCTGTCGGGCTCTGTCGGGCTCTACTGGGCCCTGTCGGGCCCTGTCGGGCTCTGTCGGGCCCTGTCGGGCTCTGTCGGGCTCTGTCGGGCTCTGTCGGGCCCTGTCGGGCTCTGTCGGGCTCTGTCGGGCACTGTCGGGCTCTGTCGGGCTCTGTCAGGCCCTGTCGGGCTCTGTCGTGCTCTGTCGGGCTCTGTCGGGCTCTACTGGGCTCTGTCGGGCTCTATCGGGCTCTGTCGGGATCTGTCGGGCTCTACTGGGCCCTGTCGGGCTCTGTCAGGCTCTGTCGGGCTCTGTCGGGCTCTGTCGGGCCCTGTCGGGCCCTGTCGGGCTCTGTCGGGCTCTGTCGGGCTCTGTCGGGCTCTACTGGGCTCTGTCGGGCTCTGTCGGGCTCTGTCGGGTTCTGTCGGGCTCTGTCGGGCTCTGTCGGGATCTACTGGGCCCTGTCGGGCCCTGTCGGGCTCTGTCGGGCTCTCTCGGGCTCTACTGGGCCCTGTCGGGCCCTGTCGGGCTCTGTCGGGCTCTGTCGGGCTCTGTCGGGCTCTACTGGGCTCTGTCGGACTCTGTCGGGCTCTGTCGGGTTCTGTCGGGCTCTGTCGGGCTCTACTGGGCCCTGTCGGGCTCTGTCGGAGCCTGTCGGGCTCTGTCGGGCTCTGTCGGGCTCTGTCGGGCCCTGTCGGGCTCTGTCGGGCTCTGTCCGGCTCTGTCGGGCTCTACTGGGCTCTGTCGGGCTCTACTGGGCTCTACTGGGCCCTGTCAAGCTCTGTAGGACTCTGTCGGGCTCTGTCGGGTTCTGTCGGGCTCTACTGGGCTCTGTCGGGCTCTGTCGGGCCCTGTCGGGCTCTACTGGGCCCTGTCGGGCTCTGTCGGGCTCTGTCGGGCCCTGTCGGGCTCTGTCGGGCTCTGTCGGGCTCTACTGGGCCCTGTCGGGCTCTGTCGGGCTCTACTGGGCCCTGTCGGGCCCTGTCGGGCTCTGTCGGGCTCTGTCGGGCTCTGTCGGGCTCTGCTGGGCTCTGTCGGGCCCTGTCGGGCTCTGTCGGGCTCTGTCGGGCCCTGTCGGGCCCTGTCGGGCTCTGTCGGGCTCTGTCGGGCCCTGTCGGGTTCTGTCGGGCTCTGTCGGGCTCTGTCGGGCTCTACTGGGCCCTGTCGGGCTCTGTAGGGCTCTGTCGGGCCCTGTCGGGCCCTGTCGGGCTCTGTCGGGCTCTGTCGGGCCCTGTCGGGCTCTGTCCGGCTCTACTGGGCCCTGTCGGGCTCTGTCAGGCTCTGTCGGGCCCTGTCGGGCTCTGTCGGGCTCTGTCGGGCTCTGTCGGGCTCTGCTGGGCTCTGTCGGGCTCTGTCGGGCCCTGTCGGGCTCTGTCGGGCCCTGTCGGGCTCTGTCGGGCTCTGTCGGGCCCTGTCGGGCTCTGTCGGGCTCTACTGGGCCCTGTCGGGCCCTGTCGGGCTCTGTCGGGCTCTGTCGGGCTCTACTGGGCTAAACTGGGCCCTGTCGGGCCCTGTCGGGCCCTGTCGGGCTCTGTCGGGCTCTGTCGGGCCCTGTCGGGCTCTGTCGGGCTCTGTCGGGCTCTACTGGGCCCTGTCGGGCTCTGTCGGGCTCTGTCGGGCTCTTCTGGGCCCTGTCGGGCTCTGTCGGGCTCTGTCGGGCCCTGTCGGGCTCTGTCGGGCTCTGTCGGGCTCTGTCGGGCTCTACTGGGCCCTGTCGGGCCCTGTCGGGCCCTGTCGGGCTCTGTCGGGCTCTGTCGGGCTCTGTCGGGCTCTACTGGTCTCTGTCGGGCTCTGTCGGGCTCTGTCGGGCTCTACTGGGCTCTGTCGGGCCCTGTCGGGCTCTGTCGGGCTCTGTCGGGCTCTGTCGGGCTCTGTCGGGCTCTGTCGGGCTCTACTGGGCCCTGTCGGGCCCTGTCGGGCTCTGTCGGGCTCTGTCGGGCCCTGTCGGGCTCTGTCGGGCTCTACTGGGCTCTACTGGGCTCTGTCGGGCTCTGTCGGGCTCTACTGGGCCCTGTCGGGCCCTGTCGGGCCCTGTCGGGCTCTGTCGGGCTCTACTGGGCTCTGTCAGGCTCTGTCGGGCTCTGTCGGGCCCTGTCGGGCTCTGTCGGGCTCTGTCGGGCCCTGTCGGGCTCTGTCGGGCTATGTCGGGCTCTGTCGGGCTCTACTGGGCTCTGTCGGGCTCTGTCGGGGCCTGTCGGGCTCTGTCGGGCTCTGTCGGGCTCTGTCGGGCCCTGTCGGGCTCTGTCGGGCTCTGTCGGGCTCTGTCGGGCTCTACTGGGCTCTGTCGGGCTCTACTGGGCTCTACTGGGCCCTGTCAAGCTCTGTAGGGCTCTGTCGGGCTCTGTCGGGCTCTGTCGGGCTCTACTGGGCTCTGTCGGGCTCTGTCGGGCCCTGTCGGGCCCTGTCGGGCTCTGTCGGGCTCTGTCGGGCTCTACTGGGCTCTGTCGGGCTCTGTCGGGCCCTGTCGGGCCCTGTCGGGCTCTGTCGGGCCCTGTCGGGCTCTGTCGTGCTCTGTCGGGCTCTGTCGGGCTCTACTGGGCTCTGTCGGGCTCTATCGGGCTCTGTCGGGCTCTGTCGGGCTCTACTGGGCCCTGTCGGGCTCTGTCAGGCTCTGTCGGGCTCTGTCGGGCTCTGTCGGGCTCTGTCGGGCCCTGTCGGGCTCTGTCGGGCCCTGTCGGGCCCTGTCGGGCTCTGTCGGGCTCTGTCGGGCTCTACTGGGCTCTGTCGGGCTCTGTCGGGCTCTATCGGGTTCTGTCGGGCTCTGACGGGCTCTGTCGGGATCTACTGGGCCCTGTCGGGCCCTGTCGGGCTCTGTCGGGCTCTGTCGGGCTCTACTGGGCCCTGTCGGGCCCTGTCGGGCTCTGTCGGGCTCTGTCGGGCTCTGTCGGGCTCTACTGGGCTCTGTCGGACTCTGTCGGGCTCTGTCGGGTTCTGTCGGGCTCTGTCGGGCTCTACTGGGCCCTGTCGGGCTCTGTCGGAGCCTGTCGGGCTCTGTCGGGCTCTGTCGGGCTCTGTCGGGCCCTGTCGGGCTCTGTCGGGCTCTGTCCGGCTCTGTCGGGCTCTACTGGGCTCTGTCGGGCTCTACTGGGCTCTACTGGGCCCTGTCAAGCTCTGTAGGACTCTGTCGGGCTCTGTCGGGTTCTGTCGGGCTCTACTGGGCTCTGTCGGGCTCTGTCGGGCCCTGTCGGGCTCTACTGGGCCCTGTCGGGCTCTGTCGGGCTCTGTCGGGCCCTGTCGGGCTCTGTCGGGCTCTGTCGGGCTCTACTGGGCCCTGTCGGGCTCTGTCGGGCTCTACTGGGCCCTGTCGGGCCCTGTCGGGCTCTGTCGGGCTCTGTCGGGCTCTGTCGGGCTCTGCTGGGCTCTGTCGGGCCCTGTCGGGCTCTGTCGGGCTCTGTCGGGCCCTGTCGGGTTCTGTCGGGCTCTGTCGGGCTCTGTCGGGCTCTACTGGGCCCTGTCGGGCTCTGTCGGGCTCTGTCGGGCCCTGTCGGGCCCTGTCGGGCTCTGTCGGGCTCTTTCGGGCCCTGTCGGGCTCTGTCGGGCTCTACTGGGCCCTGTCGGGCTCTGTCAGGCTCTGTCGGGCCCTGTCGGGCTCTGTCGGGCTCTGTCGGGCTCTGTCGGGCTCTGCTGGGCTCTGTCGGGCTCTGTCGGGCCCTGTCGGGCTCTGTCGGGCCCTGTCGGGCTCTGTCGGGCTCTGTCGGGCCCTGTCGGGCTCTGTCGGGCTCTACTGGGCCCTGTCGGGCCCTGTCGGGCTCTGTCGGGCTCTGTCGGGCTCTACTGGGCTAAACTGGGCCCTGTCGGGCCCTGTCGGGCCCTGTCGGGCTCTGTCGGGCTCTGTCGGGCCCTGTCGGGCCCTGTCGGGCCCTGTCGGGCCCTGTCGGGCTCTGTCGGGCTCTGTCGGGCTCTACTGGGCCCTGTCGGGCTCTGTCGGGCTCTGTCGGGCTCTTCTGGGCCCTGTCGGGCTCTGTCGGGCCCTGTCGGGCCCTGTCGGGCTCTGTCGGGCTCTGTCGGGCTCTGTCGGGCTCTACTGGGCCCTGTCGGGCCCTGTCGGGCCCTGTCGGGCTCTGTCGGGCTCTGTCGGGCTCTGTCGGGCTCTACTGGTCTCTGTCGGGCTCTGTCGGGCTCTGTCGGGCTCTACTGGGCTCTGTCGGGCCCTGTCGGGCTCTGTCGGGCTCTGTCGGGCTCTGTCGGGCTCTACTGGGCCCTGTCGGGCCCTGTCGGGCTCTGTCGGGCTCTGTCGGGCCCTGTCGGGCTCTGTCGGGCTCTACTGGGCTCTACTGGGCTCTGTCGGGCTCTGTCGGGCTCTACTGGGCCCTGTCGGGCCCTGTCGGGCCCTGTCGGGCTCTGTCGGGCTCTACTGGGCTCTGTCAGGCTCTGTCGGGCTCTGTCGGGCCCTGTCGGTCTCTGTCGGGCTCTGTCGGGCCCTGTCGGGCTCTGTCGGGCTATGTCGGGCTCTGTCGGGCTCTACTGGGCTCTGTCGGGCTCTGTCGGGGCCTGTCGGGCTCTGTCGGGCTCTGTCGGGCTCTGTCGGGCCCTGACGGGCTCTGTCGGGCTCTGTCGGGCTCTGTCGGGCTCTACTGGGCTCTGTCGGGCTCTACTGGGCTCTACTGGGCCCTGTCAAGCTCTGTAGGGCTCTGTCGGGCTCTGTCGGGCTCTGTCGGGCTCTACTGGGCTCTGTCGGGCTCTGTCGGGCCCTGTCGGGCCCTGTCGGGCTCTGTCGGGCTCTGTCGGGCCCTGTCGGGTTCTGTCGGGCTCTGTCGGGCTCTGTCGGGCTCTACTGGGCCCTGTCGGGCTCTGTCGGGCTCTGTCGGGCCCTGTCGGGCCCTGTCGGGCTCTGTCAGGCTCTGTCGGGCCCTGTCGGGCTCTGTCGGGCTCTACTGGGCCCTGTCGGGCTCTGTCGGGCTCTGTCGGGCCCTGTCGGGCTCTGTCGGGCTCTGTCGGGCTCTGTCGGGCTCTGCTGGGCTCTGTCGGGCTCTGTCGGGCTCTGTCGGCCCTGTCGGGCTCTGTCGGGCTCTGTCGGGCCCTGTCGGGCTCTGTCGGGCTCTACTGGGCCCTGTCGGGCCCTGTCGGGCTCTGTCGGGCTCTGTCGGCCTCTACTGGGCTAAACTGGGCTCTGTCGTGCCCTGTCGGGCCCTGTCGGGCTCTGTCGGGCTCTGTCGGGCCCTGTCGGGCTCTGTCGGGCTCTGTCGGGCCCTGTCGGGCCCTGTCGGGCTCTGTCGGGCTCTGTCGGGCTCTGTCGGGCTCTTCTGGGCCCTGTCGGGCTCTGTCGGGCTCTGTCGGGCCCTGTCGGGCCCTGTCGGGCTCTGTCGGGCTCTGTCGGGCTCTACTGGGCCCTGTCGGGCCCTGTCGGGCCCTGTCGGGCTCTACTGGGCTCTACTGGGCTCTGTCGGGCTCTGTCGGGCTCTACTGGGCCCTGCCGGGCCCTGTCGGGCCCTGTCGGGCTCTGTCGGGCCCTGTCGGGCCCTTTCGGGCTCTGTCGGGCTCTGTCGGGCCCTGTCGGGCTCTGTCGGGCTCTGTCGGGCTCTGTCGGGCTGTACTGGGCTCTACTGGGCTCTGTTGGGCTCTGTCGGGCTCTACTGTGCCCTGTCGCGCCCTGTCGGGCCCTGTCGGGCTCTGTCGGGCTCTGTCGGGCTCTACTGGGCTCTGTCGGGCTCTGTCGGGCCCTGTCGGGCTCTGTCGGAACCTGTCGGGCTCTCTCGGGCCCTGTCGGGCCCTGTCGGGACCTGTCGGGCTCTGTCGGGATCTGTCGGGCTCTGTCGGGCTCTGTCGGGCTCTACTGGGCTCTGTCGGGCTCTGTCGGGCTCTGTCGGGCCCTGTCGGGCTCTGTCGGGCTCTGTCGGGCTCTGTCGGGCTCTACTGGGCCCTGTCGGTCCCTGTCGGGCTCTGTCGGGCCCTGTCGGGCTCTGTCGGGCTCTGTCGGGCCCTGTCGGGCTCTGTTGGGCTCTGTCGGGCTCTGTCGGGCCCTGTCGGGCTCTGTCGGGCTCTACTGGGCCCTGTCGGGCTCTGTCGGGCTCTGTCGGGCCCTGTCGGGCCCTGTCGGGCTCTGTCGGGCTCTGTCGGGCTCTGTCGGGCTCTACTGGGCCCTGTCGGGTTCTGTCGGGCTCTGTCGGGCTCTGTCGGGCCCTGTCGGGTTCTGTCGGGCCCTGTCGGGCTCTGTCGGGCTCTACTGGGCCCTGTCGGGCCCTGTCGGACTCTGTCGGGCTCTGTCGGGCCCTGTCGGGCTCTGTCGGGCTCTGTCGGGCCCTGTCGGGCTCTGTCGGGCTCTGTCGGGCTCTGTCGGGCTCTACTGGGCTCTGTCGGGCTCTGTCGGGCTCTGTCGGGCTCTACTGGGCCCTGTCGGGCCCTGTCGGGCCCTGTCGGGCTCTGTCGGGTTCTGTCGGGTTCTGTCGGGCTCTGTCGGGCTCTGTCGGGCTCTACTGGGCTCTACTGGGCTCTGTCGGGCTCTGTCGGGCTCTACTGGGCCCTGTCGGGCTCTGTCGGGCCCTGTCGGGCCCTGTCGGGCTCTGTCGGGCTCTGTCGGGCTCTGTCGGGCTCTGTCGGGCTCTGTCGGGCTCTACTGGGCCCTGTCGGGCCCTGTCGGGCCCTGTCGGGCTCTGTCGGGCTCTGTCGGGCTCTGTCGGGATCTACTGGGCTCTGTCGGGCTCTGTCGGGCTCTGTCGGGCCCTGTCGGGCTCTGTCGGGCTCTGTCGGGCTCTGTCGGGCTCTACTGGGCCCTGTCGGGCCTTGTCGGGCTCTGTCGGGCCCTGTCGGGCTCTGTCGGGCTCTGTCGGGCTCTGTCGGGCCCTGTTGGGCTCTGTCTGGCCCTGTCGGGCTCTGTCGGGCTCTGTCGGGCTCTGTTGGGCCCTGTCGGGCCCTGTCGGGCTCTTTCGGGCTCTGTCGGGCCCTGTCGGGCCCTGTCGGGCTATGTCGGGCTCTGTCGGGCTCTACTGCAGTCTGTCGGGCCCTGTCGGGCTCTGTCGGGCCCTGTCGGGCTCTGTCGGGCTCTGTCGGGCTCTGTCGGGCTCTACTGGGCTCTGTCGGGCTCTACTGGGCTCTACTGGGCCCTGTCGGGCTCTGTCGGGCTCTGTCGGGCTCTGTCGGGCTCTGTCGGGCTCTACTGGGCTCTGTCGGGCTCTGTCGGGCCCTGTCGGGCTCTGTCGGAACCTGTCGGGCTCTCTCGGGCCCTGTCGGGCCCTGTCGGGCCCTGTCAGGCTCTGTCGGGCTCTGTCGGGCTCTACTGGGCCCTGTCGGGCCCTGTCGGGCCCTGTCGGGCTCTACTGGGCTCTACTGGGCTCTGTCGGGCTCTGTCGGGCTCTACTGGGCCCTGTCGGGCCCTGTCGGGCTCTGTCGGGCTCTGTCGGGCCCTGTCGGGCCCTGTCGGGCTCTGTCGGGCTCTGTCGGGCCCTGTCGGGCTCTGTCGGGCCCTGTCGGGCTCTGTCGGGCTCTACTGGGCCCTGTCGGGCTCTGTCGGGCTCTGTCGGGCCCTGTCGGGCTCTGTCGGGCTCTGTCGGGCTCTGTCGGGCTCTACTGGGCTCTACTGGGCTCTGTCGGGCCCTGTCGGGCTCTGTCGGGCTCTGTCGGGCTCTACTGGGCCCTGTCGGGCTCTGTCGGGCTCTGTCGGGCTCTACTGGGCCCTGTCGGGCTCTGTCGGGCTCTGTCAGGCTCTGTCGGGCTCTGTCGGGCTCTACTGGGCCCTGTCGGACTCTGTCGGGCTCTGTCGGGCTCTGTCGGGCTCTGTCGGGCTCTACTGGGCTCTGTCGGGCTCTGTCGGGCTCTACTGGGCCCTGTCGGGCTCTGTCGGGCCCTGTCGGGCCCTGTCGGGCTCTGTCGGGCTCTGTCGGGCTCTGACGGGTTCTGTCGGGCTCTGTCGGGCTCTGTCGGGCTCTACTGGGCCCTGTCGTGCCCTGTCGGGCCCTGTCGGGCTCTGTCGGGCTCTGTCGGGCTCTACTGGGCCCTGTCGGGCCCTGTCGGGCTCTGTCGGGCTCTGTCGGGCCCTGTCGGGCCCTGTCGGGCTCTGTCGGGCTCTGTCGGGCTCTACTGGGCCCTGTCGGGCCCTGTCGGGCTCTGTCGGGCCCTGTCGGGCTCTGTCGGGCTCTGTCGGGCTCTGTCGGGCCCTGTCGGGATCTGTCGGGCTCTGTCGGGCTCTGTCGGGCTCTACTGGGCCCTGTCGTGCCCTGTCGGGCCCTGTCGGGCTCTGTCGGGCTCTGTCGGGCTCTACTGGGCCCTGTCGGGCCCTGTCGGGCTCTGTCGGGCTCTGTCGGGCTCTGTCGGGCCCTGTCGGGCTCTGTCGGGCTCTACTGGGCCCTGTCGGGCTCTGTCGGGCTCTGTCGGGCTCTGTCGGGCCCTGTCGGGCCCTGTCGGGCTCTGTCGGGCTCTGTCGGGCTCTGTCGGGCTCTACTGGGCCCTGTCGGGTTCTGTCGGGCTCTGTCGGGCTCTGTCGGGCCCTGTCGGGTTCTGTCGGGCCCTGTCGGGCTCTGTCGGGCTCTACTGGGCCCTGTCGGGCCCTGTCGGGCTCTGTCGGGCTCTGTCGGGCCCTGTCGGGCTCTGTCGGGCTCTGTCGGGCTCTGTCGGGCTCTACTGGGCTCTGTCGGGCTCTGTCGGGCTCTGTCGGGCTCTGTCGGGCTCTGTCGGGCTCTGTCGGGCTCTACTGGGCTCTACTGGGCTATGTCGGGCTCTGTCGGGCTCTACTGGGCCCTGTCGGGCTCTGTCGGGCTCTGTCGGGCCCTGTCGGGCCCTGTCGGGCTCTGTCGGGCTCTGTCGGGCTCTGTCGAGTTCTGTTGGGCTCTGTCGGGCTCTGTCGGGCTCTGTCGGGCTCTACTGGGCCCTGTCGGGCCCTGTCGGGCCCTGTCGGGCTCTGTCGGGCTCTGTCGGGCTCTGTCGGGCTCTACTGGGCTCTGTCGGGCTCTGTCGGGCTCTGTCGGGCCCTGTCGGGCTCTGTCGGGCTCTGTCGGGCTCTGTCGGGCTCTACTGGGCCCTGTCGGGCCCTGTCGGGCTCTGTCGGGCCCTGTCGGGCTCTGTCGGGCTCTGTCGGGCTCTGTCGGGCCCTGTTGGGCTCTGTCGGGCCCTGTCGGGCTCTGTCGGGCTCTGTCGGGCTCTGTTGGGCCCTGTCGGGCCCTGTCGGGCTCTTTCGGGCTCTGTCGGGCCCTGTCGGGCCCTGTCGGGCTATGTCGGGCTCTGTCGGGCTCTACTGCAGTCTGTCGGGCCCTGTCGGGCTCTGTCGGGCCCTGTCGGGCTCTGTCGGGCTCTGTCGGGCTCTGTCGGGCTCTACTGGGCTCTGTCGGGCTCTACTGGGCTCTACTGGGCCCTGTCGGGCTCTGTCGGGCTCTGTCGGGCTCTGTCGGGCTCTGTCGGGCTCTACTGGGCTCTGTCGGGCTCTGTCGGGCCCTGTCGGGCTCTGTCGGAACCTGTCGGGCTCTCTCGGGCCCTGTCGGGCCCTGTCGGGCCCTGTCAGGCTCTGTCGGGCTCTGTCGGGCTCTACTGGGCCCTGTCGGGCCCTGTCGGGCCCTGTCGGGCTCTACTGGGCTCTACTGGGCTCTGTCGGGCTCTGTCGGGCTCTACTGGGCCCTGTCGGGCCCTGTCGGGCTCTGTCGGGCTCTGTCGGGCCCTGTCGGGCCCTGTCGGGCTCTGTCGGGCTCTGTCGGGCCCTGTCGGGCTCTGTCGGGCCCTGTCGGGCTCTGTCGGGCTCTACTGGGCTCTACTGGGCTCTGTCGGGCTCTGTCGGGCTCTACTGGGCCCTGTCGGGCCCTGTCGGGGCCTGTCGGGCTCTGTCGGGCTCTACTGGGCTCTGTCGGGCTCTGTCGGTCTCTGTCGGGCTCTGTCAGGCTCTACTGGGCTCTGTCGGGCTCTGTCGGGCTCTGTCGGGCTCTACTGGGCCCTGTCGGGCTCTGTCGGGCCCTGTCGGGCTCTGTCGGGCTCTGTCGGGCTCTGTCGGGCTCTACTGG
Organism: Caloenas nicobarica; assembly: GCF_036013445.1. NCBI lineage: Eukaryota > Metazoa > Chordata > Aves > Columbiformes > Columbidae > Caloenas > Caloenas nicobarica. The sequence continues at coordinate 161,603 of NW_027017264.1, read as the reverse complement.
GCTCTGTCGGGCTCTGTCGGGCTCTGTCGGGCTCTGTCGGGCTCTACTGGGCCCTGTCGGGCTCTGTCGGGCTCTATCGGGCCCTGTCGGGATCTGTCGGGCCCTGTCGGGCTCTGTCGGGATCTGTCGGGCTCTGTCGGGCTCTGTCGGGCTCTACTGGGCTCTGTTGGGCTCTGTCGGGCTCTGTCGGGCCCTGTCGGGCTCTGTCGGGCTCTGTCGGGCCCTGTCGGGCCCTGTCGGGCTCTGTCGGGCTCTGTCGGGCCCTATCGGGCCCTGTCGGGCTCTGTCGGGCTCTGTCGGGCCCTGTCGGGCCCTGTCGGGCTCTGTCGGGCTCTGTCAGGCTCTGTTGGGCTCTGTTGGGCTCTACTGGGCCCTGTCGGGCTCTGTCGGGCCCTGTCGGGCCCTGTCGGGCTCTGTCGGGCTCTGTCGGGCTCTACTGGGCTCTGTCGGGCCCTGTCGGGCTCTGTCGGGCCCTGTCGGGCTCTGTCGGGCTCTGTCAGGCTCTGTTGGGCTCTGTTGGGCTCTACTGGGCTCTGTCGGGCTCTGTCGGGCCCTGTCGGGCTCTACTGGGCCCTGTCGGACCCTGTCGGGCTCTGTTGGGCTCTGTCGGGCTCTGTCGGGCTCTACTGGGCCCTGTCAGGCCCTGTCGGGCCCTGTCGGGCTCTGTCGGGCTCTACTGGGCCCTGTCGGGCCCTGTCGGGCTCTGTCGGGCTCTGTCGGGCTCTGTCGGGCTCTACTGGGCTCTACTGGGCTCTGTCGGGCTCTGTCGGGCTCTACTGGGCCCTGTCGGGCCCTGTCGGGCTCTGTCGGGCCCTGTCGGGCTCTGTCGGGCTCTGTCGGGCTCTGTCGGGCCCTGTCGGGCCCTGTCGGGCTCTGTCGGGCTCTGTCGGGCTCTACTGCAGTCTGTCGGGCCCTGTCGGGCCCTGTCGGGCCCTGTCGGGCTCTGTCGGGCTCTGTCGGGCTCTGTCGGGCTCTACTGGGCTCTGTCGGGCTCTACTGGGCTCTACTGGGCCCTGTCGGGCTCTGTCGGGCTCTGTCGGGCTCTGTCGGGCTCTGTCGGGCTCTACTGGGCTCTGTCGGGCTCTGTCGGGCCCTGTCGGGCTCTGTCGGGCTCTGTCGGGCTCTGTCGGGCTCTACTGGGCTCTGTCGGGCTCTGTCGGGCTCTGTCGGGCCCTGTCGGGCACTGTCGGGCTCTGTCGGGCTCTGTCGGGCACTTTCGGGCCCTGTCGGGCTCTGTCGGGCTCTGTCGGGCTCTGTCGGGCCCTGTCGGGCCCTGTCGGGCTCTGTCGGGCTCTACTGGGCCCTGTCGGGCTCTGTCGGGCTCTGTCGGGCTCTGTCGGGCTCTGTTGGGCTCTACTGGTCCCTGTCGGACCCTGTCGGGCCCTGTCAGGCTCTGTCGGACTCTGTCGGGCTCTGTCGGGCTCTGTCGGGCCCTGTCGGGCTCTACTGGGCCCTGTCGGGCCCTGTCGGGCCCTGTCGGGCTCTGTCGGGCTCTGACGGATTCTGTCGGGCTCTGTCGGGCTCTGTCGGGCTCTACTGGGCCCTGTCGGGCTCTGTCGGGCCCTGTCGGGCCCTGTCGGGCTCTGTCGGGCTCTGTCGGGCTCTGACGGGTTCTGTCGGGCTCTGTCGGGCTCTGTCGGGATCTACTGGGCCCTGTCGTGCCCTGTCGGGCCCTGTCGGGCTCTGTCGGGCTCTGTCGGGCTCTACTGGGCCCTGTCGGGCCCTGTCGGGCTCTGTCGGGCTCTGTCGGGACCTGTCGGGCCCTGTCGGGCTCTGTCGGGCTCTGTCGGGCTCTACTGGGCCCTGTCGGGCCCTGTCGGGCTCTGTCGGGCCCTGTCGGGCTCTGTCGGGCTCTGTCGGGCTCTGTCGGGCCCTGTCGGGATCTGTCGGGCCCTGTCGGGCTCTGTCGGGCTCTACTGGGCCCTGTCGGGCTCTGTCGGGCTCTGTCGGGCCCTGTCGGGCTCTGTCGGGCTCTGTCGGGCTCTGTCGGGCTCTACTGGGCTCTACTGGGCTCTGTCGGGCTCTACTGGGCCCTGTCGGGCTCTGTCGGGCTCTGTCGGGCTCTACTGGGCCCTGTCGGGCTCTGTCGGGCTCTGTCGGGCTCTGTCGGGCTCTGTCGGGCTCTACTGGGCCCTGTCGGCTCTGTCGGGCTCTACTGGGCCCTTTCGGACTCTGTCGGGCTCTGTCGGGCTCTGTCGGGCTCTGTCGGGCTCTACTGGGCCCTGTCGGGCCCTGTCGGGCCCTGTCGGGCCCTGTCGGGCTCTGTCGGGCTCTGTCGGGCTCTGACGGGTTCTGTCGGGCTCTGTCGGGCTCTGTCGGGCTCTACTGGGCCCTGTCGTGCCCTGTCGGGCCCTGTCGGGCTCTGTCGGGCTCTGTCGGGCTCTACTGGGCCCTGTCGGGCCCTGTCGGGCTCTGTCGGGCTCTGTCGGGCCCTGTCGGGCCCTGTCGGGCTCTGTCGGGCTCTGTCGGGCTCTACTGGGCCCTGTCGGGCCCTGTCGGGCTCTGTCGGGCCCTGTCGGGCTCTGTCGGGCTCTGTCGGGCTCTGTCGGGCCCTGTCGGGATCTGTCGGGCTCTGTCGGGCTCTGTCGGGCTCTACTGGGCCCTGTCGTGCCCTGTGTCGGGCCCTGTCGGGCTCTGTCGGGCTCTGTCGGGCTCTACTGGGCCCTGTCGGGCCCTGTCGGGCTCTGTCGGGCTCTGTCGGGCCCTGTCCGGGCTCTGTCGGGCTCTGTCGGGCTCTGTCGGGCCCTGTCGGCTCTGTCGGGCTCTACTGGGCCCTGTCGGGCTCTGTTGGGCTCTGTCGGGCCCTGTCGGGCCCTGTCGGGCTCTGTCGGGCTCTGTCGGGCTCTGTCGGGCTCTACTGGGCCCTGTCGGGTTCTGTCGGGCTCTGTCGGCTCTGTCGGGCTCTACTGGGCCCTGTCGGCTCTGTCGGGCCCTGTCGGGTTCTGTCGGGCCCTGTCGGGTCTGTCGGGCTCTACTGGGCCCTGTCGGGTCCTGTCGGACTCTGTCGGGCTCTGTCGGGCCCTGTCGGGCTCTGTCGGGCTCTGTCGGGCTCTGTCGGGCTCTACTGGGCTCTGTCGGGCTCTACTGGGCTCTACTGGGCCCTGTCGGGCTCTGTCGGGCTCTGTCGGGCTCTGTCGGGCTCTGTCGGGCTCTACTGGGCTCTGTCGGGCTCTGTCGGGCCCTGTCGGGCTCTGTCGGAACCTGTCGGGCTCTCTCGGGCCCTGTCGGGCCCTGTCGGGCCCTGTCAGGCTCTGTCGGGCTCTGTCGGGCTCTACTGGGCCCTGTCGGGCCCTGTCGGGCCCTGTCGGGCTCTACTGGGCTCTACTGGGCTCTGTCGGGCTCTGTCGGGCTCTACTGGGCCCTGTCGGGCCCTGTCGGGCTCTGTCGGGCTCTGTCGGGCCCTGTCGGGCCCTGTCGGGCTCTGTCGGGCTCTGTCGGGCCCTGTCGGGCTCTGTCGGGCCCTGTCGGGCTCTGTCGGGCTCTACTGGGCTCTACTGGGCTCTGTCGGGCTCTGTCGGGGCTCTACTGGGCCCTGTCGGGCCCTGTCGGGCTCTGTCGGGCTCTACTGGGCTCTGTCGGGCTCTGTCGGTCTCTGTCGGGCTCTGTCAGGCTCTACTGGGCTCTGTCGGGCTCTGTCGGGCTCTGTCGGGCTCTACTGGGCCCTGTCGGGCTCTGTCGGGCCCTGTCGGGCTCTGTCGGGCTCTGTCGGGCTCTGTCGGGCTCTACTGGGCTCTGTCGGGCTCTGTCGGGCTCTGTCGGGCTCTGTCGGGCTCTACTGGGCCCTGTCGGGCTCTGTCGGGCTCTATCGGGCCCTGTCGGGATCTGTCGGGCCCTGTCGGGCTCTGTCGGGATCTGTCGGGCTCTGTCGGGCTCTACTGGGCTCTGTTGGGTTCTGTCGGGCTCTGTCGGGCCCTGTCGGGCTCTGTCGGGCTCTGTCGGGCCCTGTCGGGCGCTTTCGGGCTCTGTCGGGCTCTGTCGGGCCCTATCGGGCCCTGTCGGGCTCTGTCGGGCTCTGTCGGGCTCTACTGGGCCCTGTCGGGCCCTGTCGGGCTCTGTCGGGCTCTGTCGGGCTCTACTGGGCCCTGTCGGGCCCTGTCGGGCCCTGTCGGGCTCTGTCGGGCTCTGTCGGGCTCTACTGGGCTCTGTCGGGCCCTGTCGGGCTCTGTCGGGCCCTGTCGGGCTCTGTCGGGCTCTGTCAGGCTCTGTTGGGCTCTGTTGGGCTCTACTGGGCTCTGTCGGGCTCTGTCGGGCCCTGTCGGGCTCTACTGGGCCCTGTCGGACCCTGTCGGGCTCTGTTGGGCTCTGTCGGGCTCTGTCGGGCTCTACTGGGCCCTGTCAGGCCCTGTCGGGCCCTGTCGGGCTCTGTCGGGCTCTACTGGGCCCTGTCGGGCCCTGTCGGGCTCTGTCGGGCTCTGTCGGGCTCTGTCGGGCTCTACTGGGCTCTATTGGGCTCTGTCGGGCTCTGTCGGGCTCTACTGGGCCCTGTCGGGCCCTGTCGGGCTCTGTCGGGCCCTGTCGGGCTCTGTCGGGCTCTGTCGGGCTCTGTCGGGCCCTGTCGGGCCCTGTCGGGCTCTGTCGGGCTCTGTCGGGCTCTACTGCAGTCTGTCGGGCCCTGTCGGGCCCTGTCGGGCCCTGTCGGGCTCTGTCGGGCTCTGTCGGGCTCTGTCGGGCTCTACTGGGCTCTGTCGGGCTCTACTGGGCTCTACTGGGCCTGTCGGGCTCTGTCGGGCTCTGTCGGGCTCTGTCGGGCTCTGTCGGGCTCTACTGGGCTCTCTCGGGCTCTGTCGGGCCCTGTCGGGCTCTGTCGGGCTCTGTCGGGCTCTGTCGGGCTCTACTGGGCTCTGTCGGGCTCTGTCGGGCTCTGTCGGGCCCTGTCGGGCACTGTCGGGCTCTGTCGGGCTCTGTCGGGCACTTTCGGGCCCTGTCGGGCTCTGTCGGGCTCTGTCGGGCCCTGTCGGGCCCTGTCGGGCCCTGTCGGGCTCTGTCGGGCTCTACTGGGCCCTGTCGGGCTCTGTCGGGCTCTGTCGGGCTCTGTCGGGCTCTGTCGGGCTCTACTGGGCCCTGTCGGACCCTGTCGGGCCCTGTCAGGCTCTGTCGGACTCTGTCGGGCTCTGTCGGGCTCTGTCGGGCCCTGTCGGGCTCTACTGGGCCCTGTCGGGCCCTGGCGGTCCCTGTCGGGCTCTGTCGGGCTCTGACGGGTTCTGTCGGGCTCTGTCGGGCTCTGTCGGGCTCTACTGGGCCCTGTCGGGCTCTGTCGGGCCCTGTCGGGCCCTGTCGGGCTCTGTCGGGCTCTGTCGGGCTCTGACGGGTTCTGTCGGGCTCTGTCGGGCTCTGTCGGGCTCTACTGGGCCCTGTCGTGCCCTGTCGGGCCCTGTCGGGCTCTGTCGGGCTCTGTCGGGCTCTACTGGGCCCTGTCGGGCCCTGTCGGGCTCTGTCGGGCTCTGTCGGGCCCTGTCGGGCCCTGTCGGGCTCTGTCGGGCTCTGTCGGGCTCTACTGGGCCCTGTCGGGCCCTGTCGGGCTCTGTCGGGCCCTGTCGGGCTCTGTCGGGCTCTGTCGGGCTCTGTCGGGCCCTGTCGGGATCTGTCGGGCCCTGTCGGGCTCTGTCGGGCTCTACTGGGCCCTGTCGGGCTCTGTCGGGCTCTGTCGGGCCCTGTCGGGCTCTGTCAGGCTCTGTCGGGCTCTGTCGGGCTCTACTGGGCTCTACTGGGCTCTGTCGGGCCCTGTCGGGCTCTGTCGGGCTCTGTCGGGCTCTACTGGGCCCTGTCGGGCTCTGTCGGGCTCTGTCGGGCTCTACTGGGCCCTGTCGGGCTCTGTCGGGCTCTGTCGGGCTCTGTCGGGCTCTGTCGGGCTCTACTGGGCCCTGTCGGACTCTGTCGGGCTCTGTCGGGCTCTGTCGGGCTCTGTCGGGCTCTACTGGGCCCTGTCGGGCCCTGTCGGGCCCTTTCGGGCCCTGTCGGGCTCTGTCGGGCTCTGTCGGGCTCTGACGGGTTCTGTCGGGCTCTGTCGGGCTCTGTCGGGCTCTACTGGGCCCTGTCGTGCCCTGTCGGGCCCTGTCGGGCTCTGTCGGGCTCTGTCGGGCTCTACTGGGCCCTGTCGGGCCCTGTCGGGCTCTGTCGGGCTCTGTCGGGCCCTGGTCGGGCCCTGTCGGGCTCTGTCGGGCTCTGTCGGGCTCTACTGGGCCCTGTCGGGCCCTGTCGGGCTCTGTCGGGCTCTGTCGGGCTCTGTCGGGCCCTGTCGGCATCTGTCGGGCTCTGTCGGGCTCTGTCGGGCTCTACTGGGCCCTGTCGTGCCCTGTCGGGCCCTGTCGGGCTCTGTCGGGCTCTGTCGGGCTCTACTGGGCCCTGTCGGGCCCTGTCGGGCTCTGTCGGGCTCTGTCGGGCCCTGTCGGGCTCTGTCGGGCTCTGTCGGGCTCTGTCGGGCCCTGTCGGGCTCTGTCGGGCTCTACTGGGCCCTGTCGGGCTCTGTTGGGCTCTGTCGGGCCCTGTCGGGCCCTGTCGGGCTCTGTCGGGCTCTGTCGGGCTCTGTCGGGCTCTACTGGGCCCTGTCGGGTTCTGTCGGGCTCTGTCGGGCTCTGTCGGGCTCTACTGGGCCCTGTCGGGCTCTGTCGGGCCCTGTCGGGTTCTGTCGGGCCCTGTCGGGCTCTGTCGGGCTCTACTGGGCCCTGTCGGGTCCTGTCGGACTCTGTCGGGCTCTGTCGGGCCCTGTCGGGCTCTGTCGGGCTCTGTCGGGCTCTGTCGGGCCCTGTCGGGCTCTGTCGGGCTCTGTCGGGCCCTGTCGGGCTCTGTCGGGCTCTGTCGGGCTCTGTCGGGCTCTACTGGGCTCTGTCGGGCTCTGTCGGGCTCTGTCGGGCTCTACTGGGCCCTGTCGGGCCCTGTCGGGCTCTGTCGGGCTCTGTCGGGCTCTGTCGGGCTCAACTGGTCTCTGTCGGGCTCTGTCGGGTTCTGTCGGGCTCTGTCGGGCTCTGTCGGGCTCTGTCGGGCTCTACTGGGCTCTACTGGGCTCTGTCGGGCTCTGTCGGGCTCTACTGGGCCCTGTCGGGCTCTGTCGGGCCCTGTCGGGCCCTGTCGGGCTCTGTCGGGCTCTGTCGGGCTCTGTCGGGTTCTGTCGGGCTCTGTCGGGCTCTGTCGGGCTCTACTGGGCCCTGTCGGGCCCTGTCGGGCTCTGTCGGGCTCTGTCGGGCTCTGTCGGGCTCTACTGGGCCCTGTCGGGCCCTGTCGGGCCCTGTCGGGCTCTGTCGGGCTCTGTCGGGCTCTACTGGGCTCTGTCGGGCTCTGTCGGGCTCTGTCGGGCCCTGTCGGGCTCTGTCGGGCTCTGTCGGGCTCTGTCGGGCTCTACTGGGCCCTGTCGGGGCCCTGTCGGGCTCTGTCGGGCCCTGTCGGGCTCTGTCGGGCTCTGTCGGGCTCTGTCGGGCCCTGTTGGGCTCTGTCGGGCCCTGTCGGGCTCTGTCGGGCTCTGTCGGGCTCTGTTGGGCCCTGTCGGGCCCTGTCGGGCCTCTTTCGGGCTCTGTCGGGCCCTGTCGGGCCCTGTCGGGCTATGTCGGGCTCTGTCGGGCTCTACTGCAGTCTGTCGGGCCCTGTCGGGCTCTGTCGGGCCCTGTCGGGCTCTGTCGGGCTCTGTCGGGCTCTGTCGGGCTCTACTGGGCTCTGTCGGGCTCTACTGGGCTCTACTGGGCCCTGTCGGGCTCTGTCGGGCTCTGTCGGGCTCTGTCGGGCTCTACTGGGCTCTGTCGGGCTCTGTCGGGCCCTATCGGCTCTGTCGGAACCTGTCGGGCTCTGTCGGGCCCTGTCGGGCCCTGTCGGGCCCTGTCAGGCTCTGTCGGGCTCTGTCGGGCTCTACTGGGCCCTGTCGGGCCCTGTCGGGCCCTGTCGGGCTCTACTGGGCTCTACTGGGCTCTGTCGGGCTCTGTCGGGCTCTACTGGGCCCTGTCGGGCCCTGTCGGGCTCTGTCGGGCTCTGTCGGGCCCTGTCGGGCCCTGTCGGGCTCTGACGGGCTCTGTCGGGCCCTGTCGGGCTCTGTCGGGCCCTGTCGGGCTCTGTCGGGCTCTACTGGGCTCTACTGGGCTTTGTCGGGCTCTGTCGGGCTCTACTGGGCCCTGTCGGGCCCTGTCGGGCCCTGTCGGGCTCTGTCGGGCTCTACTGGGCTCTGTCGGGCTCTGTCGGTCTCTATCGGGCTCTGTCAGGCTCTACTGGGCTCTGTCGGGCTCTGTCGGGCTCTGTCGGGGCTCTACTGGGCCCTGTCGGGCTCTGTCGGGCCCTGTCGGGCTCTGTCGGGCTCTGTCGGGCTCTGTCGGGCTCTACTGGGCTCTGTCGGGCTCTGTCGGGCTCTGTCGGGCTCTGTCGGGCTCTACTGGGCCCTGTCGGGCTCTGTCGGGCTCTATCGGGCCCTGTCGGGATCTGTCGGGCCCTGTCGGGCTCTGTCGGCTCTGTCGGGCTCTGTCGGGCTCTACTGGGCTCTGTTGGGCTCTGTCGGGCTCTGTCGGGCCCTGTCGGGCCCTGTCGGGCTCTGTCGGGCTCTGTCGGGCCCTATCGGGCCCTGTTGGGCTCTGTCGGGCTCTGTCGGGCTCTACTGGGCCCTGTCGGGCCCTGTCGGGCTCTGTCGGGCTCTGTCGGGCTCTACTGGGCCCCTGTCGGGCCCTGTCGGGCCCTGTCGGGCTCTGTCGGGCTCTACTGGGCTCTGTCGGGCCCTGTCCGGGCTCTGTCGGGACCTGTCGGGCTCTGTCGGGCTCTGTCAGGCTCTGTTGGGCTCTGTTGGGCTCTACTGGGCCCTGTCGGGCTCTGTCGGGCTCTGTCGGGCTCTACTGGGCCCTGTCGGGCCCTGTCGGGCTCTGTCGGGCTCTGTCGGGCTCTACTGGGCCCTGTCAGGCCCTGTCGGGCCCTGTCGGGCTCTGTCGGGCTCTACTGGGCCCTGTCGGGCCCTGTCGGGCTCTGTCGGGCTCTGTCGGGCTCTGTCGGGCTCTACTGGGCTCTACTGGGCTCTGTCGGGCTCTGTCGGGCTCTACTGGGCCCTGTCGGGCCCTGTTGGGCTCTGTCGGGCCCTGTCGGGCTCTGTCGGGCTCTGTCGGGCTCTGTCGGGCCCTGTCGGGCCCTGTCGGGCTCTGTCGGGCTCTGTCGGGCTCTACTGCAGTCTGTCGGGCCCTGTCGGGCCCTGTCGGGCCCTGTCGCGCCTCTGTCGGGCTCTGTCGGGCTCTGTCGGGCTCTATGGGCTCTGTCGGGCTCTACGGGCTCTACTGGGCCCTGTCGGGCTCTGTCGGGCTCTCGGGCTCTGTCGGGCTCTACTGGGCCCTGTCGGGCTCTGTCGGGCTCTGTCGGGCTCTTCTGGGCCCTGTCGGGCTCTGTCGGGCTCTGTCGGGCCCTGTTGGGCTCTGTCGGGCTCTGTCGGGCTCTGTCGGGCTCTACTGGGCCCTGTCGGGCCCTGTCGGGCCCTGTCGGGCTCTGTCGGGCTCTGTCGGGCTCTGTCGGGCTCTACTGGTCTCTGTCGGGCTCTGTCGGGCTCTGTCGGGCTCTACTGGGCTCTGTCGGGCCCTGTCGGGCTCTGTCGGGCTCTGTCGGGCTCTGTCGGGCTCTGTCGGGCTCTGTCGGGCTCTACTGGGCCCTGTCGGGCCCTGTCGGGCTCTGTCGGGCTCTGTCGGGCCCTGTCGGGCTCTGTCGGGCTCTACTGGGCTCTACTGGGCTCTGTCGGGCTCTGTCGGGCTCTACTGGGCCCTGTCGGGCCCTGTCGGGCCCCGTCGGGCTCTGTCGGGCTCTACTGGGCTCTGTCAGGCTCTGTCGGGCTCTGTCGGGCCCTGTCGGGCTCTGTCGGGCTCTGTCGGGCCCTGTCGGGCTCTGTCGGGCTATGTCGGGCTCTGTCGGGCTCTACTGGGCTCTGTCGGGCTCTGTCGGGGCCTGTCGGGCTCTGTCGGGCTCTGTCGGGCTCTGTCGGGCCCTGTCGGGCTCTGTCGGCTCTGGTCGGGCTCTGTCGGGCTCTACTGGGCTCTGTCGGGCTCTACTGGGCTCTACTGGGCCCTGTCAAGCTCTGTAGGGCTCTGTCGGGCTCTGTCGGGCTCTGTCGGGCTCTACTGGGCTCTGTCGGGCTCTGTCGGGCCCTGTCGGGCCCTGTCGGGCTCTGTCGGGCTCTGTCGGGCTCTACTGGGCTCTGTCGGGCTCTGTCGGGCCCTGTCGGGCCCTGTCGGGCTCTGTCGGGCCCTGTCGGGCTCTGTCGTGCTCTGTCGGGCTCTGTCGGGCTCTACTGGGCTCTGTCGGGCTCTATCGGGCTCTGTCGGGCTCTGTCGGGCTCTACTGGGCCCTGTCGGCTCTGTCAGGCTCTGTCGGGCTCTGTCGGGCTCTGTCGGGCTCTGTCGGGCCCTGTCGGGCTCTGTCGGGCCCTGTCGGGCCCTGTCGGGCTCTGTCGGGCTCTGTCGGGCTCTGTCGGGCTCTACTGGGCTCTGTCGGGCTCTGTCGGGCTCTGTCGGGTTCTGTCGGGCTCTGTCGGGCTCTGTCGGGATCTACTGGGCCCTGTCGGGCCCTGTCGGGCTCTGTCGGGCTCTGTCGGGCTCTACTGGGCCCTGTCGGGCCCTGTCGGGCTCTGTCGGGCTCTGTCGGGCTCTGTCGGGCTCTACTGGGCTCTGTCGGACTCTGTCGGGCTCTGTCGGGTTCTGTCGGGCTCTGTCGGGCTCTACTGGGCCCTGTCGGGCTCTGTCGGAGCCTGTCGGGCTCTGTCGGGCTCTGTCGGGCTCTGTCGGGCCCTGTCGGGCTCTGTCGGGCTCTGTCCGGCTCTGTCGGGCTCTACTGGGCTCTGTCGGGCTCTACTGGGCTCTACTGGGCCCTGTCAAGCTCTGTAGGACTCTGTCGGGCTCTGTCGGGTTCTGTCGGGCTCTACTGGGCTCTGTCGGGCTCTGTCGGGCCCTGTCGGGCTCTACTGGGCCCTGTCGGGCTCTGTCGGGCTCTGTCGGGCCCTGTCGGGCTATGTCGGGCTCTGTCGGGCTCTACTGGGCCCTGTCGGGCTCTGTCGGGCTCTACTGGGCCCTGTCGGGCCCTGTCGGGCTCTGTCGGGCTCTGTCGGGCTCTACTGGGCTAAACTGGGCCCTGTCGGGCCCTGTCGGGCCTGTCGGGCTCTGTCGGGCCCTGTCGGGCCCTGTCGGGCCCTGTCGGGCTCTGTCGGGCTCTGTCGGGCTCTACTGGGCCCTGTCGGGCTCTGTCGGGCTCTGTCGGCTCTTCTGGGCCCTGTCGGGCTCTGTCGGGCCCTGTCGGGCCCTGTCGGGCTCTGTCGGGCTCTGTCGGGCTCTGTCGGGCTCTACTGGGCCCTGTCGGGCCCTGTCGGGCCCTGTCGGGCTCTGTCGGGCTCTGTCGGGCTCTGTCGGGCTCTACTGGTCTCTGTCGGGCTCTGTCGGGCTCTGTCGGGCTCTACTGGGCTCTGTCGGGCCCTGTCGGGCTCTGTCGGGCTCTGTCGGGCTCTGTCGGGCTCTGTCGGGCTCTACTGGGCCCTGTCGGGCCCTGTCGGGCTCTGTCGGGCTCTGTCGGGCCCTGTCGGGCTCTGTCGGGCTCTACTGGGCTCTACTGGGCTCTGTCGGGCTCTGTCGGGCTCTACTGGGCCCTGTCGGGCCCTGTCGGGCTCTGTCGGGCTCTGTCGGGCTCTACTGGGCTCTGTCAGGCTCTGTCGGGCTCTGTCGGGCCCTGTCGGGCTCTGTCGGCTCTGTCGGGCCTGTCGGGCTCTGTCGGGCTATGTCGGGCTCTGTCGGGCTCTACTGGGCTCTGTCGGGCTCTGTCGGGGCCTGTCGGGCTCTGTCGGGCTCTGTCGGGCTCTGTCGGGCCCTGACGGGCTCTGTCGGGCTCTGTCGGGCTCTGTCGGGCTCTACTGGGCTCTGTCGGGCTCTCTGTCAAGCTCTGTAGGGCTCTGTCGGGCTCTGTCGGGCTCTGTCGGGCTCTACTGGGCTCTGTCGGGCTCTGTCGGGCCCTGTCGGGCCCTGTCGGGCTCTGTCGGGCTCTGTCGGGCCCCTGTCGGGTTCTGTCGGGCTCTGTCGGGCTCTGTCGGGCTCTACTGGGCCCTGTCGGGCTCTGTCGGGCTCTGTCGGGCCCTGTCGGGCCCTGTCGGGCTCTGTCAGGCTCTGTCGGGCCCTGTCGGGCTCTGTCGGGCTCTACTGGGCCCTGTCGGGCTCTGTCGGGCTCTGTCGGGCCCTGTCGGGCTCTGTCGGGCTCTGTCGGGCTCTGTCGGGCTCTGCTGGGCTCTGTCGGGCTCTGTCGGGCTCTGTCGGGCCCTGTCGGGCTCTGTCGGGCTCTGTCGGGCCCTGTCGGGCTCTGTCGGGCTCTACTGGGCCCTGTCGGGCCCTGTCGGGCTCTGTCGGGCTCTGTCGGCCTCTACTGGGCTAAACTGGGCTCTGTCGTGCCCTGTCGGGCCCTGTCGGGCTCTGTCGGGCTCTGTCGGGCCCTGTCGGGCTCTGTCGGGCTCTGTCGGGCCCTGTCGGGCCCTGTCGGGCTCTGTCGGGCTCTGTCGGGCTCTGTCGGGCTCTACTGGGCCCTGTCGGGCTCTGTCGGGCTCTGTCGGGCTCTTCTGGGCCCTGTCGGGCTCTGTCGGGCTCTGTCGGGCCCTGTCGGGCCCTGTCGGGCTCTGTCGGGCTCTGTCGGGCTCTACTGGGCCCTGCCGGGCCCTGTCGGGCCCTGTCGGGCTCTGTCGGGCCCTGTCGGGCCCTTTCGGGCTCTGTCGGGCTCTGTCGGGCCCTGTCGGGCTCTGTCGGGCTCTGTCGGGCTCTGTCGGGCTGTACTGGGCTCTACTGGGCTCTGTTGGGCTCTGTCGGGCTCTACTGTGCCCTGTCGCGCCCTGTCGGGCTCTGTCGGGCTCTGTCGGGCCCTGTCGGGCTCTGTCGGAACCTGTCGGGCTCTCTCGGGCCCTGTCGGGCCCTGTCGGGACCTGTCGGGCTCTGTCGGGATCTGTCGGGCTCTGTCGGGCTCTGTCGGGCTCTACTGGGCTCTGTCGGGCTCTGTCGGGCTCTGTCGGGCCCTGTCGGGCTCTGTCGGGCTCTGTCGGGCTCTGTCGGGCTCTACTGGGCCCTGTCGGTCCCTGTCGGGCTCTGTCGGGCCCTGTCGGGCTCTGTCGGGCTCTGTCGGGCCCTGTCGGGCTCTGTCGGGCTCTGTCGGGCTCTGTCGGGCCCTGTCGGGCTCTGTCGGGCTCTACTGGGCCCTGTCGGGCTCTGTCGGGCTCTGTCGGGCTCTGTCGGGCCCTGTCGGGCCCTGTCGGGCTCTGTCGGGCTCTGTCGGGCTCTGTCGGGCTCTACTGGGCCCTGTCGGGTTCTGTCGGGCTCTGTCGGGCTCTGTCGGGCCCTGTCGGGTTCTGTCGGGCCCTGTCGGGCTCTGTCGGGCTCTACTGGGCCCTGTCGGGCCCTGTCGGACTCTGTCGGGCTCTGTCGGGCCCTGTCGGGCTCTGTCGGGCTCTGTCGGGCCCTGTCGGGCTCTGTAGGGCTCTGTCGGGCCCTGTCGGGCTCTGTCGGGCTATGTCGGGCTCTACTGGGCTCTGTCGGGCTCTGTCGGGCTCTGTCGGGCTCTGTCGGGCTCTACTGGGCCCTGTTGGGCTCTGTCGGGCCCTGTCGGGCTCTGTCGGGCTCTGTCGGGCTCTGTTGGGCCCTGTCGGGCCCTGTCGGGCTCTTTCGGGCTCTGTCGGGCCCTGTCGGGCCCTGTCGGGCTATGTCGGGCTCTGTCGGGCTCTACTGCAGTCTGTCGGGCCCTGTCGGGCTCTGTCGGGCCCTGTCGGGCTCTGTCGGGCTCTGTCGGGCTCTGTCGGGCTCTACTGGGCTCTGTCGGGCTCTACTGGGCTCTACTGGGCCCTGTCGGGCTCTGTCGGGCTCTGTCGGGCTCTGTCGGGCTCTGTCGGGCTCTACTGGGCTCTGTCGGGCTCTGTCGGGCCCTGTCGGGCTCTGTCGGAACCTGTCGGGCTCTCTCGGGCCCTGTCGGGCCCTGTCGGGCCCTGTCAGGCTCTGTCGGGCTCTGTCGGGCTCTACTGGGCCCTGTCGGGCCCTGTCGGGCCCTGTCGGGCTCTACTGGGCTCTACTGGGCTCTGTCGGGCTCTGTCGGGCTCTACTGGGCCTGTCGGCCCTGTCGGGCCCTTGTAGGGTCCTGTCGGGCTCTGTCGGGCCTCTGCGGCCCGGTCGGGCCCTGTCGGGCTCTGTCGGGCTCTGTCGGGCCCTGTCGGGCTCTGTCGGGCCCTGTCGGGCTCTGTCGGGCTCTACTGGGCTCTACTGGGCTCTGTCGGGCTCTGTCGGGCTCTACTGGGCCCTGTCGGGCCCTGTCGGGCCCTGTCGGGCTCTCTGGGGCTCTACTGGGCTCTGTCGGGCTCTGTCGGTCTCTGTCGGGCTCTGTCAGGCTCTACTGGGCTCTGTTGGGCTCTGTCGGGCTCTGTCGGGCTCTACTGGGCCCTGTCGGGCTCTGTCGGGCCCTGTCGGGCTCTGTCGGGCTCTGTCGGGCTCTGTCGGGCTCTACTGGGCTCTGTCGGGCTCTGTCGGGCTCTGTCGGGCTCTGTCGGGCTCTACTGGGCCCTGTCGGGCTCTGTCGGGCTCTATCGGGCCCTGTCGGGATCTGTCGGGCCCTGTCGGGCTCTGTCGGGATCTGTCGGGCTCTGTCGGGCTCTGTCGGGCTCTACTGGGCTCTGTTGGGCTCTGTCGGGCTCTGTCGGGCCCTGTCGGGCTCTGTCGGGCTCTGTCGGGCCCTGTCGGGCCCTGTCGGGCTCTGTCGGGCTCTGTCGGGCCCTATCGGGCCCTGTCGGGCTCTGTCGGGCTCTGTCGGGCTCTACTGGGCCCTGTCGGGCCCTGTCGGGCTCTGTCGGGCTCTGTCGGGCTCTACTGGGCCCTGTCGGGCCCTGTCGGGCCCTGTCGGGCTCTGTCGGGCTCTGTCGGGCTCTACTGGGCTCTGTCGGGCCCTGTCGGGCTCTGTCGGGCCCTGTCGGGCTCTGTCGGGCTCTGTCAGGCTCTGTTGGGCTCTGTTGGGCTCTACTGGGCTCTGTCGGGCTCTGTCGGGCCCTGTCGGGCTCTACTGGGCCCTGTCGGACCCTGTCGGGCTCTGTTGGGCTCTGTCGGGCTCTGTCGGGCTCTACTGGGCCCTGTCAGGCCCTGTCGGGCCCTGTCGGGCTCTGTCGGGCTCTACTGGGCCCTGTCGGGCCCTGTCGGGCTCTGTCGGGCCCTGTCGGGCTCTGTCGGGCTCTGTCGGGCTCTGTCGGGCTCTACTGGGCTCTACTGGGCTCTGTCGGGCTCTGTCGGGCTCTACTGGGCCCTGTCGGGCCCTGTCGGGCTCTGTCGGGCCCTGTCGGGCTCTGTCGGGCTCTGTCGGGCTCTGTCGGGCCCTGTCGGGCCCTGTCGGGCTCTGTCGGGCTCTGTCGGGCTCTACTGCAGTCTGTCGGGCCCTGTCGGGCCCTGTCGGGCCCTGTCGGGCTCTGTCGGGCTCTGTCGGGCTCTGTCGGGCTCTACTGGGCTCTGTCGGGCTCTACTGGGCTCTACTGGGCCCTGTCGGGCTCTGTCGGGCTCTGTCGGGCTCTGTCGGGCTCTACTGGGCTCTGTCGGGCTCTGTCGGGCCCTGTCGGGCTCTGTCGGGCTCTGTCGGGCTCTGTCGGGCTCTACTGGGCTCTGTCGGGCTCTGTCGGGCTCTGTCGGGCCCTGTCGGGCACTGTCGGGCTCTGTCGGGCTCTGTCGGGCACTTTCGGGCCCTGTCGGGCTCTGTCGGGCTCTGTCGGGCCCTGTCGGGCCCTGTCGGGCCCTGTCGGGCTCTGTCGGGCTCTACTGGGCCCTGTCGGGCTCTGTCGGGCTCTGTCGGGCTCTGTCGGGCTCTGTTGGGCTCTACTGGTCCCTGTCGGACCCTGTCGGGCCCTGTCAGGCTCTGTCGGACTCTGTCGGGCTCTGTCGGGCTCTGTCGGGCCCTGTCGGGCTCTACTGGGCCCTGTCGGGCCCTGTCGGGCCCTGTCGGGCTCTGTCGGGCTCTGACGGGTTCTGTCGGGCTCTGTCGGGCTCTGTCGGGCTCTACTGGGCCCTGTCGGGCTCTGTCGGGCCCTGTCGGGCTCTGTCGGCTCTGTCGGGCTCTGACGGGTTCTGTCGGGCTCTGTCGGGCTCTGTCGGGCTCTACTGGGCCCTGTCGTGCCCTGTCGGGCCCTGTCGGGCTCTGTCGGGCTCTGTCGGGCTCTACTGGGCCCTGTCGGGCCCTGTCGGGCTCTGTCGGGCTCTGTCGGGCCCTGTCGGGCCCTGTCGGGCTCTGTCGGGCTCTGTCGGGCTCTACTGGGCCCTGTCGGGCCCTGTCGGGCTCTGTCGGGCCCTGTCGGGCTCTGTCGGGCTCTGTCGGGCTCTGTCGGGCCCTGTCGGGATCTGTCGGGCCCTGTCGGGCTCTGTCGGGCTCTACTGGGCCCTGTCGGGCTCTGTCGGGCTCTGTCGGGCCCTGTCGGGCTCTGTCGGGCTCTGTCGGGCTCTGTCGGGCTCTACTGGGCTCTACTGGGCTCTGTCGGGCCCTGTCGGGCTCTGTCGGGCTCTGTCGGGCTCTACTGGGCCCTGTCGGGCTCTGTCGGGCTCTGTCGGGCTCTACTGGGCCCTGTCGGGCTCTGTCGGGCTCTGTCGGGCTCTGTCGGGCTCTGTCGGGCTCTACTGGGCCCTGTCGGACTCTGTCGGGCTCTGTCGGGCTCTGTCGGGCTCTGTCGGGCTCTACTGGGCCCTGTCGGGCCCTGTCGGGCCCTGTCGGGCCCTGTCGGGCTCTGTCGGGCTCTGTCGGGCTCTACTGGGCCCTGTCGGGCTCTGTCGGGCTCTGTCGGGCTCTGTCGGGCTCTGTCGGGCTCTACTGGGCTCTGTCGGGCTCTGTCGGGCCCTGTCGGGCTCTGTCGGAACCTGTCGGGCTCTCTCGGGCCCTGTCGGGCCCTGTCGGGCCCTGTCAGGCTCTGTCGGGCTCTGTCGGGCTCTACTGGGCCCTGTCGGGCCCTGTCGGGCCCTGTCGGGCTCTACTGGGCTCTACTGGGCTCTGTCGGGCTCTGTCGGGCTCTACTGGGCCCTGTCGGGCCCTGTCGGGCTCTGTCGGGCTCTGTCGGGCCCTGTCGGGCCCTGTCGGGCTCTGTCGGGCTCTGTCGGGCCCTGTCGGGCTCTGTCGGGCCCTGTCGGGCTCTGTCGGGCTCTACTGGGCTCTACTGGGCTCTGTCGGGCTCTGTCGGGCTCTACTGGGCCCTGTCGGGCCCTGTCGGGCCCTGTCGGGCTCTCTGGGGCTCTACTGGGCTCTGTCGGGCTCTGTCGGTCTCTGTCGGGCTCTGTCAGGCTCTACTGGGCTCTGTTGGGCTCTGTCGGGCTCTGTCGGGCTCTACTGGGCCCTGTCGGGCTCTGTCGGGCCCTGTCGGGCTCTGTCGGGCTCTGTCGGGCTCTGTCGGGCTCTACTGGGCTCTGTCGGGCTCTGTCGGGCTCTGTCGGGCTCTGTCGGGCTCTACTGGGCCCTGTCGGGCTCTGTCGGGCTCTATCGGGCCCTGTCGGGATCTGTCGGGCCCTGTCGGGCTCTGTCGGGATCTGTCGGGCTCTGTCGGGCTCTGTCGGGCTCTACTGGGCTCTGTTGGGCTCTGTCGGGCTCTGTCGGGCCCTGTCGGGCTCTGTCGGGCTCTGTCGGGCCCTGTCGGGCCCTGTCGGGCTCTGTCGGGCTCTGTCGGGCCCTATCGGGCCCTGTCGGGCTCTGTCGGGCTCTGTCGGGCTCTACTGGGCCCTGTCGGGCCCTGTCGGGCTCTGTCGGGCTCTGTCGGGCTCTACTGGGCCCTGTCGGGCCCTGTCGGGCCCTGTCGGGCTCTGTCGGGCTCTGTCGGGCTCTACTGGGCTCTGTCGGGCCCTGTCGGGCTCTGTCGGGCCCTGTCGGGCTCTGTCGGGCTCTGTCAGGCTCTGTTGGGCTCTGTTGGGCTCTACTGGGCTCTGTCGGGCTCTGTCGGGCCCTGTCGGGCTCTACTGGGCCCTGTCGGACCCTGTCGGGCTCTGTTGGGCTCTGTCGGGCTCTGTCGGGCTCTACTGGGCCCTGTCAGGCCCTGTCGGGCCCTGTCGGGCTCTGTCGGGCTCTACTGGGCCCTGTCGGGCCCTGTCGGGCTCTGTCGGGCCCTGTCGGGCTCTGTCGGGCTCTGTCGGGCTCTGTCGGGCTCTACTGGGCTCTACTGGGCTCTGTCGGGCTCTGTCGGGCTCTACTGGGCCCTGTCGGGCCCTGTCGGGCTCTGTCGGGCCCTGTCGGGCTCTGTCGGGCTCTGTCGGGCTCTGTCGGGCCCTGTCGGGCCCTGTCGGGCTCTGTCGGGCTCTGTCGGGCTCTACTGCAGTCTGTCGGGCCCTGTCGGGCCCTGTCGGGCCCTGTCGGGCTCTGTCGGGCTCTGTCGGGCTCTGTCGGGCTCTACTGGGCTCTGTCGGGCTCTACTGGGCTCTACTGGGCCCTGTCGGGCTCTGTCGGGCTCTGTCGGGCTCTGTCGGGCTCTACTGGGCTCTGTCGGGCTCTGTCGGGCCCTGTCGGGCTCTGTCGGGCTCTGTCGGGCTCTGTCGGGCTCTACTGGGCTCTGTCGGGCTCTGTCGGGCTCTGTCGGGCCCTGTCGGGCACTGTCGGGCTCTGTCGGGCTCTGTCGGGCACTTTCGGGCCCTGTCGGGCTCTGTCGGGCTCTGTCGGGCCCTGTCGGGCCCTGTCGGGCCCTGTCGGGCTCTGTCGGGCTCTACTGGGCCCTGTCGGGCTCTGTCGGGCTCTGTCGGGCTCTGTCGGGCTCTGACGGGTTCTGTCGGGCTCTGTCGGGCTCTGTCGGGCTCTACTGGGCCCTGTCGGGCTCTGTCGGGCCCTGTCGGGCTCTGTCGGGCTCTGTCGGGCTCTGACGGGTTCTGTCGGGCTCTGTCGGGCTCTGTCGGGCTCTACTGGGCCCTGTCGTGCCCTGTCGGGCCCTGTCGGGCTCTGTCGGGCTCTGTCGGGCTCTACTGGGCCCTGTCGGGCCCTGTCGGGCTCTGTCGGGCTCTGTCGGGCCCTGTCGGGCCCTGTCGGGCTCTGTCGGGCTCTGTCGGGCTCTACTGGGCCCTGTCGGGCCCTGTCGGGCTCTGTCGGGCCCTGTCGGGCTCTGTCGGGCTCTGTCGGGCTCTGTCGGGCCCTGTCGGGATCTGTCGGGCCCTGTCGGGCTCTGTCGGGCTCTACTGGGCCCTGTCGGGCTCTGTCGGGCTCTGTCGGGCCCTGTCGGGCTCTGTCGGGCTCTGTCGGGCTCTGTCGGGCTCTACTGGGCTCTACTGGGCTCTGTCGGGCCCTGTCGGGCTCTGTCGGGCTCTGTCGGGCTCTACTGGGCCCTGTCGGGCTCTGTCGGGCTCTGTCGGGCTCTACTGGGCCCTGTCGGGCTCTGTCGGGCTCTGTCGGGCTCTGTCGGGCTCTGTCGGGCTCTACTGGGCCCTGTCGGACTCTGTCGGGCTCTGTCGGGCTCTGTCGGGCTCTGTCGGGCTCTACTGGGCCCTGTCGGGCCCTGTCGGGCCCTGTCGGGCCCTGTCGGGCTCTGTCGGGCTCTGTCGGGCTCTGACGGGTTCTGTCGGGCTCTGTCGGGCTCTGTCGGGCTCTACTGGGCCCTGTCGTGCCCTGTCGGGCCCTGTCGGGCTCTGTCGGGCTCTGTCGGGCTCTACTGGGCCCTGTCGGGCCCTGTCGGGCTCTGTCGGGCTCTGTCGGGCCCTGTCGGGCCCTGTCGGGCTCTGTCGGGCTCTGTCGGGCTCTACTGGGCCCTGTCGGGCCCTGTCGGGCTCTGTCGGGCTCTGTCGGGCTCTGTCGGGCCCTGTCGGGATCTGTCGGGCTCTGTCGGGCTCTGTCGGGCTCTACTGGGCCCTGTCGTGCCCTGTCGGGCCCTGTCGGGCTCTGTCGGGCTCTGTCGGGCTCTACTGGGCCCTGTCGGGCCCTGTCGGGCTCTGTCGGGCTCTGTCGGGCCCTGTCGGGCTCTGTCGGGCTCTGTCGGGCTCTGTCGGGCCCTGTCGGGCTCTGTCGGGCTCTACTGGGCCCTGTCGGGCTCTGTTGGGCTCTGTCGGGCCCTGTCGGGCCCTGTCGGGCTCTGTCGGGCTCTGTCGGGCTCTGTCGGGCTCTACTGGGCCCTGTCGGGTTCTGTCGGGCTCTGTCGGGCTCTGTCGGGCTCTACTGGGCCCTGTCGGGCTCTGTCGGGCCCTGTCGGGTTCTGTCGGGCCCTGTCGGGCTCTGTCGGGCTCTACTGGGCCCTGTCGGGTCCTGTCGGACTCTGTCGGGCTCTGTCGGGCCCTGTCGGGCTCTGTCGGGCTCTGTCGGGCTCTGTCGGGCTCTACTGGGCTCTGTCGGGCTCTACTGGGCTCTACTGGGCCCTGTCGGGCTCTGTCGGGCTCTGTCGGGCTCTGTCGGGCTCTACTGGGCTCTGTCGGGCTCTGTCGGGCCCTGTCGGGCTCTGTCGGAACCTGTCGGGCTCTCTCGGGCCCTGTCGGGCCCTGTCGGGCCCTGTCAGGCTCTGTCGGGCTCTGTCGGGCTCTACTGGGCCCTGTCGGGCCCTGTCGGGCCCTGTCGGGCTCTACTGGGCTCTACTGGGCTCTGTCGGGCTCTGTCGGGCTCTACTGGGCCCTGTCGGGCCCTGTCGGGCTCTGTCGGGCTCTGTCGGGCCCTGTCGGGCCCTGTCGGGCTCTGTCGGGCTCTGTCGGGCCCTGTCGGGCTCTGTCGGGCCCTGTCGGGCTCTGTCGGGCTCTACTGGGCTCTACTGGGCTCTGTCGGGCTCTGTCGGGCTCTACTGGGCCCTGTCGGGCCCTGTCGGGCCCTGTCGGGCTCTGTCGGGCTCTACTGGGCTCTGTCGGGCTCTGTCGGTCTCTGTCGGGCTCTGTCAGGCTCTACTGGGCTCTGTCGGGCTCTGTCGGGCTCTGTCGGGCTCTACTGGGCCCTGTCGGGCTCTGTCGGGCCCTGTCGGGCTCTGTCGGGCTCTGTCGGGCTCTGTCGGGCTCTACTGGGCTCTGTCGGGCTCTGTCGGGCTCTGTCGGGCTCTGTCGGGCTCTACTGGGCCCTGTCGGGCTCTGTCGGGCTCTATCGGGCCCTGTCGGGATCTGTCGGGCCCTGTCGGGCTCTGTCGGGATCTGTCGGGCTCTGTCGGGCTCTGTCGGGCTCTACTGGGCTCTGTTGGGTTCTGTCGGGCTCTGTCGGGCCCTGTCGGGCTCTGTCGGGCTCTGTCGGGCCCTGTCGGGCCCTGTCGGGCTCTGTCGGGCTCTGTCGGGCCCTATCGGGCCCTGTCGGGCTCTGTCGAGCTCTGTCGGGCTCTACTGGGCCCTGTCGGGCCCTGTCGGGCTCTGTCGGGCTCTGTCGGGCTCTACTGGGCCCTGTCGGGCCCTGTCGGGCCCTGTCGGGCTCTGTCGGGCTCTGTCGGGCTCTACTGGGCTCTGTCGGGCCCTGTCGGGCTCTGTCGGGCCCTGTCGGGCTCTGTCGGGCTCTGTCAGGCTCTGTTGGGCTCTGTTGGGCTCTACTGGGCTCTGTCGGGCTCTGTCGGGCCCTGTCGGGCTCTACTGGGCCCTGTCGGACCCTGTCGGGCTCTGTTGGGCTCTGTCGGGCTCTGTCGGGCTCTACTGGGCCCTGTCAGGCCCTGTCGGGCCCTGTCGGGCTCTGTCGGGCTCTACTGGGCCCTGTCGGGCTCTGTCGGGCTCTGTCGGGCTCTGTCGGGCTCTGTCGGGCTCTACTGGGCCCTGTCGGACCCTGTCGGGCCCTGTCAGGCTCTGTCGGACTCTGTCGGGCTCTGTCGGGCTCTGTCGGGCCCTGTCGGGCTCTACTGGGCCCTGTCGGGCCCTGTCGGGCCCTGTCGGGCTCTGTCGGGCTCTGACGGGTTCTGTCGGGCTCTGTCGGGCTCTGTCGGGCTCTACTGGGCCCTGTCGGGCTCTGTCGGGCCCTGTCGGGCCCTGTCGGGCTCTGTCGGGCTCTGTCGGGCTCTGACGGGTTCTGTCGGGCTCTGTCGGGCTCTGTCGGGCTCTACTGGGCCCTGTCGTGCCCTGTCGGGCCCTGTCGGGCTCTGTCGGGCTCTGTCGGGCTCTACTGGGCCCTGTCGGGCCCTGTCGGGCTCTGTCGGGCTCTGTCGGGCCCTGTCGGGCCCTGTCGGGCTCTGTCGGGCTCTGTCGGGCTCTACTGGGCCCTGTCGGGCCCTGTCGGGCTCTGTCGGGCCCTGTCGGGCTCTGTCGGGCTCTGTCGGGCCCTGTCGGGATCTGTCGGGCCCTGTCGGGCTCTGTCGGGCTCTACTGGGCCCTGTCGGGCTCTGTCGGGCTCTGTCGGGCCCTGTCGGGCTCTGTCGGGCTCTGTCGGGCTCTGTCGGGCTCTACTGGGCTCTACTGGGCTCTGTCGGGCCCTGTCGGGCTCTGTCGGGCTCTGTCGGGCTCTACTGGGCCCTGTCGGGCTCTGTCGGGCTCTGTCGGGCTCTACTGGGCCCTGTCGGGCTCTGTCGGGCTCTGTCGGGCTCTGTCGGGCTCTGTCGGGCTCTACTGGGCCCTGTCGGACTCTGTCGGGCTCTGTCGGGCTCTGTCGGGCTCTGTCGGGCTCTACTGGGCCCTGTCGGGCCCTGTCGGGCTCTGTCGGGCTCTGTCGGGCTCTGACGGGTTCTGTCGGGCTCTGTCGGGCTCTGTCGGGCTCTACTGGGCCCTGTCGTGCCCTGTCGGGCCCTGTCGGGCTCTGTCGGGCTCTGTCGGGCTCTACTGGGCCCTGTCGGGCCCTGTCGGGCTCTGTCGGGCTCTGTCGGGCCCTGTCGGGCCCTGTCGGGCTCTGTCGGGCTCTGTCGGGCTCTACTGGGCCCTGTCGGGCCCTGTCGGGCTCTGTCGGGCCCTGTCGGGCTCTGTCGGGCTCTGTCGGGCTCTGTCGGGCCCTGTCGGGATCTGTCGTGCCCTGTCGGGCCCTGTCGGGCTCTGTCGGGCTCTGTCGGGCTCTACTGGGCCCTGTCGGGCCCTGTCGGGCTCTGTCGGGCTCTGTCGGGCCCTGTCGGGCTCTGTCGGGCTCTGTCGGGCTCTGTCGGGCCCTGTCGGGCTCTGTCGGGCTCTACTGGGCCCTGTCGGGCTCTGTTGGGCTCTGTCGGGCCCTGTCGGGCCCTGTCGGGCTCTGTCGGGCTCTGTCGGGCTCTGTCGGGCTCTACTGGGCCCTGTCGGGTTCTGTCGGGCTCTGTCGGGCTCTGTCGGGCTCTACTGGGCCCTGTCGGGCTCTGTCGGGCCCTGTCGGGTTCTGTCGGGCCCTGTCGGGCTCTGTCGGGCTCTACTGGGCCCTGTCGGGTCCTGTCGGACTCTGTCGGGCTCTGTCGGGCCCTGTCGGGCTCTGTCGGGCTCTGTCGGGCTCTGTCGGGCCCTGTCGGGCTCTGTCGGGCTCTGTCGGGCCCTGTCGGGCTCTGTCGGGCTCTGTCGGGCTCTGTCGGGCTCTACTGGGCTCTGTCGGGCTCTGTCGGGCTCTGTCGGGCTCTACTGGGCCCTGTCGGGCCCTGTCGGGCTCTGTCGGGCTCTGTCGGGCTCTGTCGGGCTCAACTGGTCTCTGTCGGGCTCTGTCGGGTTCTGTCGGGCTCTGTCGGGCTCTGTCGGGCTCTGTCGGGCTCTACTGGGCTCTACTGGGCTCTGTCGGGCTCTGTCGGGCTCTACTGGGCCCTGTCGGGCTCTGTCGGGCCCTGTCGGGCCCTGTCGGGCTCTGTCGGGCTCTGTCGGGCTCTGTCGGGTTCTGTCGGGCTCTGTCGGGCTCTGTCGGGCTCTGTCGGGCTCTACTGGGCCCTGTCGGGCCCTGTCGGGCTCTGTCGGGCTCTGTCGGGCTCTGTCGGGCTCTACTGGGCCCTGTCGGGCCCTGTCGGGCCCTGTCGGGCTCTGTCGGGCTCTGTCGGGCTCTGTCGGGCTCTACTGGGCTCTGTCGGGCTCTGTCGGGCTCTGTCGGGCCCTGTCGGGCTCTGTCGGGCTCTGTCGGGCTCTGTCGGGCTCTACTGGGCTCTGTCGGGCCCTGTCGGGCTCTGTCGGGCTCTGTCGGGCTCTGTCGGGCCCTGTTGGGCTCTGTCGGGCCCTGTCGGGCTCTGTCGGGCTCTGTCGGGCTCTGTTGGGCCCTGTCGGGCCCTGTCGGGCTCTTTCGGGCTCTGTCGGGCCCTGTCGGGCCCTGTCGGGCTATGTCGGGCTCTGTCGGGCTCTACTGCAGTCTGTCGGGCCCTGTCGGGCTCTGTCGGGCCCTGTCGGGCTCTGTCGGGCTCTGTCGGGCTCTGTCGGGCTCTACTGGGCTCTGTCGGGCTCTACTGGGCTCTACTGGGCCCTGTCGGGCTCTGTCGGGCTCTGTCGGGCCCTGTCGGGCCCTGTCGGGCCCTGTCAGGCTCTGTCGGGCTCTGTCGGGCTCTACTGGGCCCTGTCGGGCCCTGTCGGGCCCTGTCGGGCTCTACTGGGCTCTACTGGGCTCTGTCGGGCTCTGTCGGGCTCTACTGGGCCCTGTCGGGCCCTGTCGGGCTCTGTCGGGCTCTGTCGGGCCCTGTCGGGCCCTGTCGGGCTCTGACGGGCTCTGTCGGGCCCTGTCGGGCTCTGTCGGGCCCTGTCGGGCTCTGTCGGGCTCTACTGGGCTCTACTGGGCTCTGTCGGGCTCTGTCGGGCTCTACTGGGCCCTGTCGGGCCCTGTCGGGCCCTCTCGGGCTCTGTCGGGCTCTACTGGGCTCTGTCGGGCTCTGTCGGTCTCTATCGGGCTCTGTCAGGCTCTACTGGGCTCTGTCGGGCTCTGTCGGGCTCTGTCGGGCTCTACTGGGCCCTGTCGGGCTCTGTCGGGCCCTGTCGGGCTCTGTCGGGCTCTGTCGGGCTCTGTCGGGCTCTACTGGGCTCTGTCGGTCTCTGTCGGGCTCTGTCGGGCTCTGTCGGGCTCTACTGGGCCCTGTCGGGCTCTGTCGGGCTCTATCGGGCCCTGTCGGGATCTGTCGGGCCCTGTCGGGCTCTGTCGGGCTCTGTCGGGCTCTGTCGGGCTCTACTGGGCTCTGTTGGGCTCTGTCGGGCTCTGTCGGGCCCTGTCGGGCCCTGTCGGGCTCTGTCGGGCTCTGTCGGGCCCTATCGGGCCCTGTCGGGCTCTGTCGGGCTCTGTCGGGCTCTACTGGGCCCTGTCGGGCCCTGTCGGGCTCTGTCGGGCTCTGTCGGGCTCTACTGGGCCCTGTCGGGCCCTGTCGGGCCCTGTCGGGCTCTGTCGGGCTCTACTGGGCTCTGTCGGGCCCTGTCGGGCTCTGTCGGGACCTGTCGGGCTCTGTCGGGCTCTGTCAGGCTCTGTTGGGCTCTGTTGGGCTCTACTGGGCCCTGTCGGGCTCTGTCGGGCTCTGTCGGGCTCTACTGGGCCCTGTCGGGCCCTGTCGGGCTCTGTCGGGCTCTGTCGGGCTCTACTGGGCCCTGTCAGGCCCTGTCGGGCCCTGTCGGGCTCTGTCGGGCTCTACTGGGCCCTGTCGGGCCCTGTCGGGCTCTGTCGGGCTCTGTCGGGCTCTGTCGGGCTCTACTGGGCTCTACTGGGCTCTGTCGGGCTCTGTCGGGCTCTACTGGGCCCTGTCGGGCCCTGTCGGGCTCTGTCGGGCCCTGTCGGGCTCTGTCGGGCTCTGTCGGGCTCTGTCGGGCCCTGTCGGGCCCTGTCGGGCTCTGTCGGGCTCTGTCGGGCTCTACTGCAGTCTGTCGGGCCCTGTCGGGCCCTGTCGGGCCCTGTCGGGCTCTGTCGGGCTCTGTCGGGCTCTGTCGGGCTCTACTGGGCTCTGTCGGGCTCTACTGGGCTCTACTGGGCCCTGTCGGGCTCTGTCGGGCTCTGTCGGGCTCTGTCGGGCTCTGTCGGGCTCTACTGGGCTCTGTCGGGCTCTGTCGGGCCCTGTCGGGCTCTGTCGGGCTCTGTCGGGCTCTGTCGGGCTCTACTGGGCTCTGTCGGGCTCTGTCGGGCTCTGTCGGGCCCTGTCGGGCTCTGTCGGGCTCTGTCGGGCACTTTCGGGCTCTGTCGGGCTCTGTCGGGCTCTGTCGGGCCCTGTCGGGCCCTGTCGGGCCCTGTCGGGCTCTGTCGGGCTCTACTGGGCCCTGTCGGGCTCTGTCGGGCTCTGTGGGGCTCTGTCGGGCTCTACTGGGCTCTACTGGGCTCTGTCGGGCTCTGTCGGGCTCTACTGGGCCCTGTCGGGCTCTGTCGGGCTCTGTCGGGCTCTACTGGGCCCTGTCGGGCCCTGTCGGGCTCTGTCGGGCTCTGTCGGGCTCTGTCGGGCTCTACTGGGCCCTGTCGGACCCTGTCGGGCCCTGTCGGGCTCTGTCGGACTCTGTCGGGCTCTGTCGGGCTCTACTGGGCTCTGTCGGGCTCTGTCGGGTTCTGTCGGGCTCTGTCGGGCTCTGTCGGGCTCTACTGGGCCCTGTCGGGCTCTGTCGGGCCCTGTCGGGCCCTGTCGGGCTCTGTCGGGCTCTGTCGGGCTCTGACGGGTTCTGTCGGGCTCTGTCGGGCTCTGTCGGGCTCTACTGGGCCCTGTCGTGCCCTGTCGGGCCCTGTCGGGCTCTGTCGGGCTCTGTCGGGCTCTACTGGGCCCTGTCGGGCCCTGTCGGGCTCTGTCGGGCTCTGTCGGGCCCTGTCGGGCCCTGTCGGGCTCTGTCGGGCTCTGTCGGGCTCTACTGGGCCCTGTCGGGCCCTGTCGGGCTCTGTCGGGCCCTGTCGGGCTCTGTCGGGCTCTGTCGGGCCCTGTCGGGATCTGTCGGGCCCTGTCGGGCTCTGTCGGGCTCTACTGGGCCCTGTCGGGCTCTGTCGGGCTCTGTCGGGCCCTGTCGGGCTCTGTCGGGCTCTGTCGGGCTCTGTCGGGCTCTACTGGGCTCTACTGGGCTCTGTCGGGCCCTGTCGGGCTCTGTCGGGCTCTGTCGGGCTCTACTGGGCCCTGTCGGGCTCTGTCGGGCTCTGTCGGGCTCTACTGGGCCCTGTCGGGCTCTGTCGGGCTCTGTCGGGCTCTGTCGGGCTCTGTCGGGCTCTACTGGGCCCTGTCGGACTCTGTCGGGCTCTGTCGGGCTCTGTCGGGCTCTGTCGGGCTCTACTGGGCCCTGTCGGGCCCTGTCGGGCTCTGTCGGGCTCTGTCGGGCTCTGACGGGTTCTGTCGGGCTCTGTCGGGCTCTGTCGGGCTCTACTGGGCCCTGTCGTGCCCTGTCGGGCCCTGTCGGGCTCTGTCGGGCTCTGTCGGGCTCTACTGGGCCCTGTCGGGCCCTGTCGGGCTCTGTCGGGCTCTGTCGGGCCCTGTCGGGCCCTGTCGGGCTCTGTCGGGCTCTGTCGGGCTCTACTGGGCCCTGTCGGGCCCTGTCGGGCTCTGTCGGGCCCTGTCGGGCTCTGTCGGGCTCTGTCGGGCTCTGTCGGGCCCTGTCGGGATCTGTCGTGCCCTGTCGGGCCCTGTCGGGCTCTGTCGGGCTCTGTCGGGCTCTACTGGGCCCTGTCGGGCCCTGTCGGGCTCTGTCGGGCTCTGTCGGGCCCTGTCGGGCTCTGTCGGGCTCTGTCGGGCTCTGTCGGGCCCTGTCGGGCTCTGTCGGGCTCTACTGGGCCCTGTCGGGCTCTGTTGGGCTCTGTCGGGCCCTGTCGGGCCCTGTCGGGCTCTGTCGGGCTCTGTCGGGCTCTGTCGGGCTCTACTGGGCCCTGTCGGGTTCTGTCGGGCTCTGTCGGGCTCTGTCGGGCTCTACTGGGCCCTGTCGGGCTCTGTCGGGCCCTGTCGGGTTCTGTCGGGCCCTGTCGGGCTCTGTCGGGCTCTACTGGGCCCTGTCGGGTCCTGTCGGACTCTGTCGGGCTCTGTCGGACCCTGTCGGGCTCTGTCGGGCTCTGTCGGGCTCTGTCGGGCCCTGTCGGGCTCTGTCGGGCTCTGTCGGGCCCTGTCGGGCTCTGTCGGGCTCTGTCGGGCTCTGTCGGGCTCTACTGGGCTCTGTCGGGCTCTGTCGGGCTCTGTCGGGCTCTACTGGGCCCTGTCGGGCCCTGTCGGGCTCTGTCGGGCTCTGTCGGGCTCTGTCGGGCTCAACTGGTCTCTGTCGGGCTCTGTCGGGTTCTGTCGGGCTCTGTCGGGATCTGTCGGGCTCTGTCGGGCTCTACTGGGCTCTACTGGGCTCTGTCGGGCTCTGTCGGGCTCTACTGGGCCCTGTCGGGCTCTGTCGGGCCCTGTCGGGCCCTGTCGGGCTCTGTCGGGCTCTGTCGGGCTCTGTCGGGTTCTGTCGGGCTCTGTCGGGCTCTGTCGGGCTCTGTCGGGCTCTACTGGGCCCTGTCGGGCCCTGTCGGGCTCTGTCGGGCTCTGTCGGGCTCTGTCGGGCTCTACTGGGCCCTGTCGGGCCCTGTCGGGCCCTGTCGGGCTCTGTCGGGCTCTGTCGGGCTCTGTCGGGCTCTACTGGGCTCTGTCGGGCTCTGTCGGGCTCTGTCGGGCCCTGTCGGGCTCTGTCGGGCTCTGTCGGGCTCTGTCGGGCTCTACTGGGCTCTGTCGGGCTCTGTCGGGCTCTGTCGGGCCCTGTTGGGCTCTGTCGGGCCCTGTCGGGCTCTGTCGGGCTCTGTCGGGCTCTGTTGGGCCCTGTCGGGCCCTGTCGGGCTCTTTCGGGCTCTGTCGGGCCCTGTCGGGCCCTGTCGGGCTATGTCGGGCTCTGTCGGGCTCTACTGCAGTCTGTCGGGCCCTGTCGGGCTCTGTCGGGCCCTGTCGGGCTCTGTCGGGCTCTGTCGGGCTCTGTCGGGCTCTACTGGGCTCTGTCGGGCTCTACTGGGCTCTACTGGGCCCTGTCGGGCTCTGTCGGGCTCTGTCGGGCCCTGTCGGGCCCTGTCGGGCCCTGTCAGGCTCTGTCGGGCTCTGTCGGGCTCTACTGGGCCCTGTCGGGCCCTGTCGGGCCCTGTCGGGCTCTACTGGGCTCTACTGGGCTCTGTCGGGCTCTGTCGGGCTCTACTGGGCCCTGTCGGGCCCTGTCGGGCTCTGTCGGGCTCTGTCGGGCCCTGTCGGGCCCTGTCGGGCTCTGACGGGCTCTGTCGGGCCCTGTCGGGCTCTGTCGGGCCCTGTCGGGCTCTGTCGGGCTCTACTGGGCTCTACTGGGCTCTGTCGGGCTCTGTCGGGCTCTACTGGGCCCTGTCGGGCCCTGTCGGGCCCTGTCGGGCTCTGTCGGGCTCTACTGGGCTCTGTCGGGCTCTGTCGGGCTCTATCGGGCTCTGTCAGGCTCTACTGGGCTCTGTCGGGCTCTGTCGGGCTCTGTCGGGCTCTACTGGGCCCTGTCGGGCTCTGTCGGGCCCTGTCGGGCTCTGTCGGGCTCTGTCGGGCTCTGTCGGGCTCTACTGGGCTCTGTCGGGCTCTGTCGGGCTCTGTCGGGCTCTGTCGGGCTCTACTGGGCCCTGTCGGGCTCTGTCGGGCTCTATCGGGCCCTGTCGGGATCTGTCGGGCCCTGTCGGGCTCTGTCGGGCTCTGTCGGGCTCTGTCGGGCTCTACTGGGCTCTGTTGGGCTCTGTCGGGCTCTGTCGGGCCCTGTCGGGCCCTGTCGGGCTCTGTCGGGCTCTGTCGGGCCCTATCGGGCCCTGTCGGGCTCTGTCGGGCTCTGTCGGGCTCTACTGGGCCCTGTCGGGCCCTGTCGGGCTCTGTCGGGCTCTGTCGGGCTCTACTGGGCCCTGTCGGGCCCTGTCGGGCCCTGTCGGGCTCTGTCGGGCTCTACTGGGCTCTGTCGGGCCCTGTCGGGCTCTGTCGGGACCTGTCGGGCTCTGTCGGGCTCTGTCAGGCTCTGTTGGGCTCTGTTGGGCTCTACTGGGCCCTGTCGGGCTCTGTCGGGCTCTGTCGGGCTCTACTGGGCCCTGTCGGGCCCTGTCGGGCTCTGTCGGGCTCTGTCGGGCTCTACTGGGCCCTGTCAGGCCCTGTCGGGCCCTGTCGGGCTCTGTCGGGCTCTACTGGGCCCTGTCGGGCCCTGTCGGGCTCTGTCGGGCTCTGTCGGGCTCTGTCGGGCTCTACTGGGCTCTACTGGGCTCTGTCGGGCTCTGTCGGGCTCTACTGGGCCCTGTCGGGCCCTGTCGGGCTCTGTCGGGCCCTGTCGGGCTCTGTCGGGCTCTGTCGGGCTCTGTCGGGCCCTGTCGGGCCCTGTCGGGCTCTGTCGGGCTCTGTCGGGCTCTACTGCAGTCTGTCGGGCCCTGTCGGGCCCTGTCGGGTCCTGTCGGGCTCTGTCGGGCTCTGTCGGGCTCTGTCGGGCTCTACTGGGCTCTGTCGGGCTCTACTGGGCTCTACTGGGCCCTGTCGGGCTCTGTCGGGCTCTGTCGGGCTCTGTCGGGCTCTGTCGGGCTCTACTGGGCTCTGTCGGGCTCTGTCGGGCCCTGTCGGGCTCTGTCGGGCTCTGTCGGGCTCTGTCGGGCTCTACTGGGCTCTGTCGGGCTCTGTCGGGCTCTGTCGGGCCCTGTCGGGCTCTGTCGGGCTCTGTCGGGCACTTTCGGGCTCTGTCGGGCTCTGTCGGGCTCTGTCGGGCCCTGTCGGGCCCTGTCGGGCCCTGTCGGGCTCTGTCGGGCTCTACTGGGCCCTGTCGGGCTCTGTCGGGCTCTGTGGGGCTCTGTCGGGCTCTACTGGGCTCTACTGGGCTCTGTCGGGCTCTGTCGGGCTCTACTGGGCCCTGTCGGGCTCTGTCGGGCTCTGTCGGGCTCTACTGGGCCCTGTCGGGCCCTGTCGGGCTCTGTCGGGCTCTGTCGGGCTCTGTCGGGCTCTACTGGGCCCTGTCGGACCCTGTCGGGCCCTGTCGGGCTCTGTCGGACTCTGTCGGGCTCTGTCGGGCTCTACTGGGCTCTGTCGGGCTCTGTCGGGTTCTGTAGGGCTCTGTCGGGCTCTGTCGGGCTCTACTGGGCTCTACTGGGCCCTGTCGGGCCCTGTCGGGCTCTGTCGGGCTCTGTCGGGCTCTGTCGGGCTCTACTGGGCCCTGTCGGGCCCTGTCGGGCCCTGTCGGGCTCTGTCGGGCTCTGTCGGGCTCTGACGGGTTCTGTCGGGCTCTGTCGGGCTCTGTCGGGCTCTACTGGGCCATGTCGGGCTCTGTCGGGCCCTGTCGGGCCCTGTCGGGCTCTGTCGGGCACTGTCGGGCTCTGTTGGGCTCTACTGGGCCCTGTCGGGCCCTGTCGGGCCCTGTCGGGCTCTGTCGGGCTCTGTCGGGCTCTACTGGGCCCTGTCGGGCCCTGTCGGGCTCTATCGGGCTCTGTCAGGCCCTGTCGGGCCCTGTCGGGCTCTGTCGGGCTCTGTCGGGCTCTACTGGACCCTGTCGGGCCCTGTCGGGCTCTGTCGGGCTCTGTCGGGCTCTGTCGGGCCCTGTCGGGATCTGTCGGGCTCTGTCGGGCTCTGTCGGGCTCTACTGGGCCCTGTCGGGCCCTGTCGGGCTCTGTCGGGCCCTGTCGGGCTCTGTCGGGCTCTGTCGGGCTCTGTCGGGCTCTACTGGGCCCTGTCGGGCTCTGTCGGGCTCTGTCGGGCTCTACTGGGCCCTGTCGGGCTCTGTCGGGCTCTATCGGGCCCTGTCGGGATCTGTCGGGCCCTGTCGGGCTTGGTCGGGCTCTGTCGGGCTCTGTCGGGCTCTACTGGGCTCTGTTGGGCTCTGTTGGGCTCTGTCGGGCCCTGTCGGGCTCTGTCGGGCTCTGTCGGGCTCTGTCGGGCTCTGTTGGGCTCTGTTGGGCTCTACTGGGCTCTGCCGTGCTCTGTCGGGCCCTGTCGGGCCCTGTCGGGCTCTGTCGGGCTCTGTCGGGCTCTACTGGGCCCTGTCGGGCCCTGTCGGGCTCTGTCGGGCTCTGTCGGGCTCTGTCGGGCCCTGTCGGGCTCTGTCGGGCTCTGTCGGGCTCTACTGGGCTCTGTCGGGCTCTGTCGGGCCCTGTCGGGCCCTGTCGGGCTCTGTCGGGCTCTGTCGGGCTCTACTGGGCCCTGTCGGGCCCTGTCGGGCTCTGTCGGGCTCTGTCGGGCTCTGTCGGGCCCTGTCGGGCTCTGTCGGGCTCTGTCGGGCTCTACTGGGCCCTGTCGGGCCCTGTCGGGCCCTGTCGGGCTCTGTCGGGCTCTGTCGGGCTCTGTCGGGCTCTACTGGGCCCTGTCAGGCTCTGTCGGGCTCTGTCGGGCCCTGTCGGGCCCTGTCGGGCCCTGTCAGGCTCTGTCGGGCTCTGTCGGGCTCTACTGGGCTCTGTCGGGCTCTGTCGGGCTCTACTGGGCCCTGTCGGGCCCTGTCGGGCTCTGTCGGGCTCTGTCGGGCCCTGTCGGGCCCTGTCGGGCTCTGTCGGGCTCTGTCGGATCCTGTCGGTCTCTGTCGGGCTCTATCGGGCTCTGTCGGGCTCTACTGGGCTCTACTGGGCTCTGTCGGGCTCTGTCGGGCTCTACTGGGCCCTGTCGGGCCCTGTCGGGCCCTGTCGGGCTCTGTCGGGCTCTACTGGGCTCTGTCGGGCTCTGTCGGGCTCTGTCGGTCTCTGTCGGGCTCTGTCAGGCTCTACTGGGCTCTGTCGGGCTCTGTCGGGCTCTTTCGGGCTCTACTGGGCCCTGTCGGGCTCTGTCGGGCCCTGTCGGGCCCTGTCGGGCTCTGTCGGGCCCTGACGGGCTCTGTCGGGCTCTGTCGGGCTCTGTCGGGCTCTACTGGGCCCTGTCGGGCTCTGTCGGGCTCTATCGGGCCCTGTCGGGATCTGTCGGGCCCTGTCGGGCTCTGTCGGGCTCTGTCGGGCTCTGTCGGGCTCTACTGGGCTCTGTTGGGCTCTGTCGGGCTCTGTCGGGCCCTGTCGGGCTCTGTCGGGCTCTGTCGGGCCCTGTCGGGCCCTGTCGGGCTCTGTCGGGCTCTGTCGGGCCCTATCGGGCCCTGTCGGGCTCTGTCGGGCTCTGTCGGGCTCTACTGGGCCCTGTCGGGCCCTGTCGGGCTCTGTCGGGCTCTGTCGGGCTCTACTGGGCCCTGTCGGGCCCTGTCGGGCCCTGTCGGGCTCTGTCGGGCTCTGTCGGGCTCTACTGGGCTCTGTCGGGCCCTGTCGGGCTCTGTCGGGCCCTGTCGGGCTCTGTCGGGCTCTGTCAGGCTCTGTTGGGCTCTGTTGGGCTCTACTGGGCTCTGTCGGGCTCTGTCGGGCCCTGTCGGGCTCTGTCGGGCTCTGTCGGGCTCTGTCGGGCTCTACTGGGCTCTGTCGGGCTCTGTCGGGCCCTGTCGGGCCCTGTCGGGCTCTGTCGGGCTCTGTCGGGCTCTCCTGGGCTCTGTCGGGCCCTGTCGGGCTCTGTCGGGCTCTGTCGGGCTCTGTCGGGCCCTGTCGGGCCCTGTCGGGCTCTGTCGGGCTCTACTGGGCCCTGTCGGGCTCTGTCGGGCTCTGTCGGGCCCTGTCGGGCTCTGTCGGGCTCTGTCGGGCTCTGTCGGGCTCTACTGGGCTCTACTGGGCTCTGTCGGGCCCTGTCGGGCTCTGTCGGGCTCTGTCGGGCTCTACTGGGCCCTGTCGGGCTCTGTCGGGCTCTGTCGGGCTCTACTGGGCCCTGTCGGGCTCTGTCGGGCTCTGTCGGGCTCTGTCGGGCTCTGTCGGGCTCTACTGGGCCCTGTCGGACTCTGTCGGGCTCTGTCGGGCTCTGTCGGGCTCTACTGGGCCCTGTCGGGCCCTGTCGGGCCCTGTCGGGCTCTGTCGGGCTCTGACGGGTTCTGTCGGGCTCTGTCGGGCTCTGTCGGGCTCTACTGGGCCCTGTCGGGCTCTGTCGGGCCCTGTCGGGCCCTGTCGGGCTCTGTCGGGCTCTGTCGGGCTCTGACGGGTTCTGTCGGGCTCTGTCGGGCTCTGTCGGGCTCTACTGGGTCCTGTCGGGCCCTGTCGGGCTCTGTCGGGCTCTGTCGGGCCCTGTCGGGCCCTGTCGGGCTCTGTCGGGCTCTGTCGGGCTCTACTGGGCCCTGTCGGGCCCTGTCGGGCTCTGTCGGGCCCTGTCGGGCTCTGTCGGGCTCTACTGGGCCCTGTCGTGCCCTGTCGGGCCCTGTCGGGCTCTGTCGGGCTCTGTCGGGCTCTACTGGGCCCTGTCGGGCCCTGTCGGGCTCTGTCGGGCTCTGTCGGGCCCTGTCGGGCTCTGTCGGGCTCTGTCGGGCTCTGTCGGGCCCTGTCGGGCTCTGTCGGGCTCTACTGGGCCCTGTCGGGCTCTGTCGGGCTCTGTCGGGCCCTGTCGGGCCCTGTCGGCCTCTGTCGGGCTCTGTCGGGCTCTGTCGGGCTCTACTGGGCCCTGTCGGGTTCTGTCGGGCTCTGTCGGGCTCTGTCGGGCCCTGTCGGGTTCTGTCGGGCCCTGTCGGGCTCTGTCGGGCTCTACTGGGCCCTGTCGGGCCCTGTCGGACTCTGTCGGGCTCCGTCGGGCCCTGTCGGGCTCTGTCGGGCTCTGTCGGGCCCTGTCGGGCTCTGTCGGGCTCTGTCGGGCTCTACTGGGCTCTACTGGGCTCTGTCGGGCTCTGTCGGGCTCTACTGGGCCCTGTCGGGCTCTGTCGGGCTCTGTCGGGCTCTACTGGGCCCTGTCGGGCCCTGTCGGGCTCTGTCGGGCTCTGTCGGGCTCTGTCGGGCTCTACTGGGCCCTGTCGGACCCTGTCGGGCCCTGTCGGGCTCTGTCGGACTCTGTCGGGCTCTGTCGGGCTCTACTGGGCTCTGTCGGGCTCTGTCGGGTTCTGTAGGGCTCTGTCGGGCTCTGTCGGGCTCTACTGGGCTCTACTGGGCCCTGTCGGGCCCTGTCGGGCTCTGTCGGGCTCTGTCGGGCTCTGTCGGGCTCTACTGGGCCCTGTCGGGCCCTGTCGGGCCCTGTCGGGCTCTGTCGGGCTCTGTCGGGCTCTGACGGGTTCTGTCGGGCTCTGTCGGGCTCTGTCGGGCTCTACTGGGCCATGTCGGGCTCTGTCGGGCCCTGTCGGGCCCTGTCGGGCTCTGTCGGGCTCTGTCGGGCTCTGTCGGGCTCTACTGGGCCCTGTCGGGCCCTGTCGGGCCCTGTCGGGCTCTGTCGGGCTCTGTCGGGCTCTACTGGGCCCTGTCGGGCCCTGTCGGGCTCTATCGGGCTCTGTCAGGCCCTGTCGGGCCCTGTCGGGCTCTGTCGGGCTCTGTCGGGCTCTACTGGACCCTGTCGGGCCCTGTCGGGCTCTGTCGGGCTCTGTCGGGCTCTGTCGGGCCCTGTCGGGATCTGTCGGGCTCTGTCGGGCTCTGTCGGGCTCTACTGGGCCCTGTCGGGCCCTGTCGGGCTCTGTCGGGCCCTGTCGGGCTCTGTCGGGCTCTGTCGGGCTCTGTCGGGCTCTACTGGGCTCTGTCGGGCTCTGTCGGGCTCTGTCGGGCTCTACTGGGCCCTGTCGGGCTCTGTCGGGCTCTATCGGGCCCTGTCGGGATCTGTCGGGCCCTGTCGGGCTTGGTCGGGCTCTGTCGGGCTCTGTCGGGCTCTACTGGGCTCTGTTGGGCTCTGTTGGGCTCTGTCGGGCCCTGTCGGGCTCTGTCGGGCTCTGTCGGGCTCTGTCGGGCTCTGTTGGGCTCTGTTGGGCTCTACTGGGCTCTGTCGTGCTCTGTCGGGCCCTGTCGGGCTCTGCCGGGCTCTGTCGGGCTCTGTCGGGCTCTACTGGGCTCTGTCGGGCTCTGTCGGGCCCTGTCGGGCCCTGTCGGGCTCTGTCGGGCTCTGTCGGGCTCTACTGGGCCCTGTCGGGCCCTGTCGGGCTCTGTCGGGCTCTGTCGGGCTCTGTCGGGCCCTGTCGGGCTCTGTCGGGCTCTGTCGGGCTCTACTGGGCCCTGTCGGGCCCTGTCGGGCCCTGTCGGGCTCTGTCGGGCTCTGTCGGGCTCTGTCGGGCTCTACTGGGCCCTGTCAGGCTCTGTCGGGCTCTGTCGGGCCCTGTCGGGCCCTGTCGGGCCCTGTCAGGCTCTGTCGGGCTCTGTCGGGCTCTACTGGGCTCTGTCGGGCTCTGTCGGGCTCTACTGGGCCCTGTCGGGCCCTGTCGGGCTCTGTCGGGCTCTGTCGGGCCCTGTCGGGCCCTGTCGGGCTCTGTCGGGCTCTGTCGGATCCTGTCGGTCTCTGTCGGGCTCTATCGGGCTCTGTCGGGCTCTACTGGGCTCTACTGGGCTCTGTCGGGCTCTGTCGGGCTCTACTGGGCCCTGTCGGGCCCTGTCGGGCCCTGTCGGGCTCTGTCGGGCTCTACTGGGCTCTGTCGGGCTCTGTCGGGCTCTGTCGGTCTCTGTCGGGCTCTGTCAGGCTCTACTGGGCTCTGTCGGGCTCTGTCGGGCTCTTTCGGGCTCTACTGGGCCCTGTCGGGCTCTGTCGGGCCCTGTCGGGCCCTGTCGGGCTCTGTCGGGCCCTGACGGGCTCTGTCGGGCTCTGTCGGGCTCTGTCGGCTCTACTGGGCCCTGTCGGGCTCTGTCGGGCTCTATCGGGCCCTGTCGGGATCTGTCGGGCCCTGTCGGGCTCTGTCGGGCTCTGTCGGGCTCTGTCGGGCTCTACTGGGCTCTGTTGGGCTCTGTCGGGCTCTGTTCGGGCCCTGTCGGGCTCTGTCGGGCTCTGTCGGGCCCTGTCGGGCCCTGTCGGGCTCTGTCGGGCTCTGTCGGGCCCTATCGGGCCCTGTCGGGCTCTGTCGGGCTCTGTCGGGCTCTACTGGGCCCTGTCGGGCCCTGTCGGGCTCTGTCGGGCTCTGTCGGGCTCTACTGGGCCCTGTCGGGCCCTGTCGGGCCCTGTCGGGCTCTGTCGGGCTCTGTCGGGCTCTACTGGGCTCTGTCGGGCCCTGTCGGGCTCTGTCGGGCCCTGTCGGGCTCTGTCGGGCTCTGTCAGGCTCTGTTGGGCTCTGTTGGGCTCTACTGGGCTCTGTCGGGCTCTGTCGGGCCCTGTCGGGCTCTGTCGGGCTCTGTCGGGCTCTGTCGGGCTCTGCTGGGCCCTGTCGGGCTCTGTCGGGCCCTGTCGGGCCCTGTCGGGCTCTGTCGGGCTCTGTCGGGCTCTCCTGGGCTCTGTCGGGCCCTGTCGGGCTCTGTCGGGCTCTGTCGGGCTCTGTCGGGCTCTGTCGGGCCCTGTCGGGCCCTGTCGGGCTCTGTCGGGCTCTACTGGGCCCTGTCGGGCTCTGTCGGGCTCTGTCGGGCCCTGTCGGGCTCTGTCGGGCTCTGTCGGGCTCTGTCGGGCTCTACTGGGCTCTACTGGGCTCTGTCGGGCCCTGTCGGGCTCTGTCGGGCTCTGTCGGGCTCTACTGGGCCCTGTCGGGCTCTGTCGGGCTCTGTCGGGCTCTACTGGGCCCTGTCGGGCTCTGTCGGGCTCTGTCGGGCTCTGTCGGGCTCTACTGGGCCCTGTCGGACTCTGTCGGGCTCTGTCGGGCTCTGTCGGGCTCTACTGGGCCCTGTCGGGCCCTGTCGGGCCCTGTCGGGCTCTGTCGGGCTCTGACGGGTTCTGTCGGGCTCTGTCGGGCTCTGTCGGGCTCTACTGGGCCCTGTCGGGCTCTGTCGGGCCCTGTCGGGCCCTGTCGGGCTCTGTCGGGCTCTGTCGGGCTCTGACGGGTTCTGTCGGGCTCTGTCGGGCTCTGTCGGGCTCTACTGGGTCCTGTCGGGCCCTGTCGGGCTCTGTCGGGCTCTGTCGGGCCCTGTCGGGTCCTGTCGGGCTCTGTCGGGCTCTGTCGGGCTCTACTGGGCCCTGTCGGGCCCTGTCGGGCTCTGTCGGGCCCTGTCGGGCTCTGTCGGGCTCTACTGGGCCCTGTCGTGCCCTGTCGGGCCCTGTCGGGCTCTGTCGGGCTCTGTCGGGCTCTACTGGGCCCTGTCGGGCCCTGTCGGGCTCTGTCGGGCTCTGTCGGGCCCTGTCGGGCTCTGTCGGGCTCTGTCGGGCTCTGTCGGGCCCTGTCGGGCTCTGTCGGGCTCTACTGGGCCCTGTCGGGCTCTGTCGGGCTCTGTCGGGCCCTGTCGGGCCCTGTCGGCCTCTGTCGGGCTCTGTCGGGCTCTGTCG
Organism: Caloenas nicobarica; assembly: GCF_036013445.1. NCBI lineage: Eukaryota > Metazoa > Chordata > Aves > Columbiformes > Columbidae > Caloenas > Caloenas nicobarica. The sequence goes on along the minus strand of NW_027017264.1, from coordinate 123,880 downwards.
GGCTCTACTGGGCCTGTCGGGTTCTGTCGGGCTCTGTCGGGCTCTGTCGGGCCCTGTCGGGTTCTGTCGGGCCCTGTCGGGCTCTGTCGGGCTCTACTGGGCCCTGTCGGGCCCTGTCGGACTCTGTCGGGCTCCGTCGGGCCCTGTCGGGCTCTGTCGGGCTCTGTCGGGCTCTGTCGGGCCCTGTCGGGCTCTGTCGGGCTCTGTCGGGACCTGTCGGGCTCTGTCGGGCTCTGTCGGGCTCTGTCGGGCTCTACTGGGCTCTGTCGGGCTCTGTCGGGCTCTGTCGGGCTCTGTCGGGCTCTACTGGGCCCTGTCGGGCCCTGTCGGGCTCTGTCGGGCTCTGTCGGGCTCTGTCGGGCTCAACTGGTCTCTGTCGGGTTCTGTCGGGCTCTGTCGGGCTCTGTCGGGCTCTGTCGGGCTCTACTGGGCTCTACTGGGCTCTGTCGGGCTCTGTCGGGCTCTACTGGGCCCTGTCGGGCTCTGTCGGGCTCTGTCGGGCCCTGTCGGGCCCTGTCGGGCTCTGTCGGGCTCTGTCGGGCTCTGTCGGGTTCTGTCGGGCTCTGTCGGGCTCTGTCGGGCTCTACTGGGCCCTGTCGGGCCCTGTCGGGCTCTGTCGGGCTCTGTCGGGCTCTACTGGGCCCTGTCGGGCCCTGACGGGCCCTGTCGGGCTCTGTCGGGCTCTGTCGGGCTCTGTCGGGCTCTACTGGGCTCTGTCGGGCTCTGTCGGGCTCTGTCGGGCCCTGTCGGGCTCTATCGGGCTCTGTCGGGCTCTGTCGGGCTCTACTGGGCCCTGTCGGGCCCTGTCGGGCTCTGTCGGGCCCTGTCGGGCTCTGTCGGGCTCTGTCGGGCTCTTTCGGGCCCTGTCGGGCTCTGTCGGGCCCTGTCGGGCTCTTTCGGGCTCTGTCGGGCCCTGTCGGGCCCTGTCGGGCTCTGTCGGGCTCTGTCGGGCTCTACTGCAGTCTGTCGGGCCCTGTCGGGCTCTGTCGGGCCCTGTCGGGCTCTGTCGGGCTCTGTCGGGCTCTGTCGGGCTCTACTGGGCTCTGTCGGGCTCTACTGGGCTCTACTGGGCCCTGTCGGGCTCTGTCGGGCTCTGTCGGGCTCTGTCGGGCTCTGTCGGGCTCTACTGGGCTCTGTCGGGCTCTGTCGGGCTCTGTCGGGCTCTGTCGGAACCTGTCGGGCCCTGTCGGGCCCTGTCGGGCTCTGTCGGGCTCTACTGGGCTCTGTCGGGCTCTGTCGGGCTCTGTCGGGCCCTGTCGGGCTCTGTCGGGCTCTGTCGGGCTCTGTCGGGTACTTTCGGGCCCTGTCGGGCTCTGTCGGGCTCTGTCGGGCTCTGTCGGGCTCTACTGGGCCCTGTCGGGCCCTGTCGGGCCCTGTCGGGCTCTGTCGGGCTCTGTCGGGCTCTGACGGGTTCTGTCGGGCTCTGTCGGGCTCTGTCGGGCTCTACTGGGCCATGTCGGGCTCTGTCGGGCCCTGTCGGGCCCTGTCGGGCTCTGTCGGGCTCTGTCGGGCTCTGTCGGGCTCTACTGGGCCCTGTCGGGCCCTGTCGGGCCCTGTCGGGCTCTGTCGGGCTCTGTCGGGCTCTACTGGGCCCTGTCGGGCCCTGTCGGGCTCTATCGGGCTCTGTCAGGCCCTGTCGGGCCCTGTCGGGCTCTGTCGGGCTCTGTCGGGCTCTACTGGACCCTGTCGGGCCCTGTCGGGCTCTGTCGGGCTCTGTCGGGCTCTGTCGGGCCCTGTCGGGATCTGTCGGGCTCTGTCGGGCTCTGTCGGGCTCTACTGGGCCCTGTCGGGCCCTGTCGGGCTCTGTCGGGCCCTGTCGGGCTCTGTCGGGCTCTGTCGGGCTCTGTCGGGCTCTACTGGGCTCTGTCGGGCTCTGTCGGGCTCTGTCGGGCTCTACTGGGCCCTGTCGGGCTCTGTCGGGCTCTATCGGGCCCTGTCGGGATCTGTCGGGCCCTGTCGGGCTTGGTCGGGCTCTGTCGGGCTCTGTCGGGCTCTACTGGGCTCTGTTGGGCTCTGTTGGGCTCTGTCGGGCCCTGTCGGGCTCTGTCGGGCCCTGTCGGGCCCTGTCGGGCTCTGTCGGGCTCTGTCGGGCTCTGTCGGGCTCTACTGGGCCCTGTCGGGCCCTGTCGGGCTCTGTCGGGCTCTGTCGGGCTCTGTCGGGCTCTACTGGGCCCTGTCGGGCTCTGTCGGGCTCTGTCGGGCTCTACTGGGCCCTGTCGGGCTCTGTCGGGCTCTATCGGGCCCTGTCGGGATCTGTCGGGCCCTGTCGGGCTTGGTCGGGCTCTGTCGGGCTCTGTCGGGCTCTACTGGGCTCTGTTGGGCTCTGTTGGGCTCTGTCGGGCCCTGTCGGGCTCTGTCGGGCTCTGTCGGGCTCTGTCGGGCTCTGTTGGGCTCTGTTGGGCTCTACTGGGCTCTGCCGTGCTCTGTCGGGCCCTGTCGGGCCCTGTCGGGCTCTGTCGGGCTCTGTCGGGCTCTACTGGGCCCTGTCGGGCCCTGTCGGGCTCTGTCGGGCTCTGTCGGGCTCTGTCGGGCCCTGTCGGGCTCTGTCGGGCTCTGTCGGGCTCTACTGGGCTCTGTCGGGCTCTGTCGGGCCCTGTCGGGCCCTGTCGGGCTCTGTCGGGCTCTGTCGGGCTCTACTGGGCCCTGTCGGGCCCTGTCGGGCTCTGTCGGGCTCTGTCGGGCTCTGTCGGGCCCTGTCGGGCTCTGTCGGGCTCTGTCGGGCTCTACTGGGCCCTGTCGGGCCCTGTCGGGCCCTGTCGGGCTCTGTCGGGCTCTGTCGGGCTCTGTCGGGCTCTACTGGGCCCTGTCAGGCTCTGTCGGGCTCTGTCGGGCCCTGTCGGGCCCTGTCGGGCCCTGTCAGGCTCTGTCGGGCTCTGTCGGGCTCTACTGGGCTCTGTCGGGCTCTGTCGGGCTCTACTGGGCCCTGTCGGGCCCTGTCGGGCTCTGTCGGGCTCTGTCGGGCCCTGTCGGGCCCTGTCGGGCTCTGTCGGGCTCTGTCGGATCCTGTCGGTCTCTGTCGGGCTCTATCGGGCTCTGTCGGGCTCTACTGGGCTCTACTGGGCTCTGTCGGGCTCTGTCGGGCTCTGTCGGGCTCTACTGGGCTCTGTCGGGCTCTGTCGGGCTCTGTCGGTCTCTGTCGGGCTCTGTCAGGCTCTACTGGGCTCTGTCGGGCTCTGTCGGGCTCTTTCGGGCTCTACTGGGCCCTGTCGGGCTCTGTCGGGCCCTGTCGGGCCCTGTCGGGCTCTGTCGGGCCCTGACGGGCTCTGTCGGGCTCTGTCGGGCTCTGTCGGGCTCTACTGGGCCCTGTCGGGCTCTGTCGGGCTCTATCGGGCCCTGTCGGGATCTGTCGGGCCCTGTCGGGCTCTGTCGGGCTCTGTCGGGCTCTGTCGGGCTCTACTGGGCTCTGTTGGGCTCTGTCGGGCTCTGTCGGGCCCTGTCGGGCTCTGTCGGGCTCTGTCGGGCCCTGTCGGGCCCTGTCGGGCTCTGTCGGGCTCTGTCGGGCCCTATCGGGCCCTGTCGGGCTCTGTCGGGCTCTGTCGGGCTCTACTGGGCCCTGTCGGGCCCTGTCGGGCTCTGTCGGGCTCTGTCGGGCTCTACTGGGCCCTGTCGGGCCCTGTCGGGCCCTGTCGGGCTCTGTCGGGCTCTGTCGGGCTCTACTGGGCTCTGTCGGGCCCTGTCGGGCTCTGTCGGGCCCTGTCGGGCTCTGTCGGGCTCTGTCAGGCTCTGTTGGGCTCTGTTGGGCTCTACTGGGCTCTGTCGGGCTCTGTCGGGCCCTGTCGGGCTCTGTCGGGCTCTGTCGGGCTCTGTCGGGCTCTACTGGGCTCTGTCGGGCTCTGTCGGGCCCTGTCGGGCCCTGTCGGGCTCTGTCGGGCTCTGTCGGGCTCTCCTGGGCTCTGTCGGGCCCTGTCGGGCTCTGTCGGGCTCTGTCGGGCTCTGTCGGGCCCTGTCGGGCCCTGTCGGGCTCTGTCGGGCTCTACTGGGCCCTGTCGGGCTCTGTCGGGCTCTGTCGGGCCCTGTCGGGCTCTGTCGGGCTCTGTCGGGCTCTGTCGGGCTCTACTGGGCTCTACTGGGCTCTGTCGGGCCCTGTCGGGCTCTGTCGGGCTCTGTCGGGCTCTACTGGGCCCTGTCGGGCTCTGTCGGGCTCTGTCGGGCTCTACTGGGCCCTGTCGGGCTCTGTCGGGCTCTGTCGGGCTCTGTCGGGCTCTGTCGGGCTCTACTGGGCCCTGTCGGACTCTGTCGGGCTCTGTCGGGCTCTGTCGGGCTCTACTGGGCCCTGTCGGGCCCTGTCGGGCCCTGTCGGGCTCTGTCGGGCTCTGACGGGTTCTGTCGGGCTCTGTCGGGCTCTGTCGGGCTCTACTGGGCCCTGTCGGGCTCTGTCGGGCCCTGTCGGGCCCTGTCGGGCTCTGTCGGGCTCTGTCGGGCTCTGACGGGTTCTGTCGGGCTCTGTCGGGCTCTGTCGGGCTCTACTGTTTCCTGTCGGGCCCTGTCGGGCTCTGTCGGGCTCTGTCGGGCCCTGTCGGGCCCTGTCGGGCTCTGTCGGGCTCTGTCGGGCTCTACTGGGCCCTGTCGGGCCCTGTCGGGCTCTGTCGGGCCCTGTCGGGCTCTGTCGGGCTCTACTGGGCCCTGTCGTGCCCTGTCGGGCCCTGTCGGGCTCTGTCGGGCTCTGTCGGGCTCTACTGGGCCCTGTCGGGCCCTGTCGGGCTCTGTCGGGCTCTGTCGGGCCCTGTCGGGCTCTGTCGGGCTCTGTCGGGCTCTGTCGGGCCCTGTCGGGCTCTGTCGGGCTCTACTGGGCCCTGTCGGGCTCTGTCGGGCTCTGTCGGGCCCTGTCGGGCCCTGTCGGCCTCTGTCGGGCTCTGTCGGGCTCTGTCGGGCTCTACTGGGCCCTGTCGGGTTCTGTCGGGCTCTGTCGGGCTCTGTCGGGCCCTGTCGGGTTCTGTCGGGCCCTGTCGGGCTCTGTCGGGCTCTACTGGGCCCTGTCGGGCCCTGTCGGACTCTGTCGGGCTCCGTCGGGCCCTGTCGGGCTCTGTCGGGCTCTGTCGGGCCCTGTCGGGCTCTGTCGGGCTCTGTCGGGCTCTACTGGGCTCTACTGGGCTCTGTCGGGCTCTGTCGGGCTCTACTGGGCCCTGTCGGGCTCTGTCGGGCTCTGTCGGGCTCTACTGGGCCCTGTCGGGCCCTGTCGGGCTCTGTCGGGCTCTGTCGGGCTCTGTCGGGCTCTACTGGGCCCTGTCGGACCCTGTCGGGCCCTGTCGGGCTCTGTCGGACTCTGTCGGGCTCTGTCGGGCTCTACTGGGCTCTGTCGGGCTCTGTCGGGTTCTGTAGGGCTCTGTCGGGCTCTGTCGGGCTCTACTGGGCTCTACTGGGCCCTGTCGGGCCCTGTCGGGCTCTGTCGGGCTCTGTCGGGCTCTGTCGGGCTCTACTGGGCCCTGTCGGGCCCTGTCGGGCCCTGTCGGGCTCTGTCGGGCTCTGTCGGGCTCTGACGGGTTCTGTCGGGCTCTGTCGGGCTCTGTCGGGCTCTACTGGGCCATGTCGGGCTCTGTCGGGCCCTGTCGGGCCCTGTCGGGCTCTGTCGGGCTCTGTCGGGCTCTGTCGGGCTCTACTGGGCCCTGTCGGGCCCTGTCGGGCCCTGTCGGGCTCTGTCGGGCTCTGTCGGGCTCTACTGGGCCCTGTCGGGCCCTGTCGGGCTCTATCGGGCTCTGTCAGGCCCTGTCGGGCCCTGTCGGGCTCTGTCGGGCTCTGTCGGGCTCTACTGGACCCTGTCGGGCCCTGTCGGGCTCTGTCGGGCTCTGTCGGGCTCTGTCGGGCCCTGTCGGGATCTGTCGGGCTCTGTCGGGCTCTGTCGGGCTCTACTGGGCCCTGTCGGGCCCTGTCGGGCTCTGTCGGGCCCTGTCGGGCTCTGTCGGGCTCTGTCGGGCTCTGTCGGGCTCTACTGGGCTCTGTCGGGCTCTGTCGGGCTCTGTCGGGCTCTACTGGGCCCTGTCGGGCTCTGTCGGGCTCTATCGGGCCCTGTCGGGATCTGTCGGGCCCTGTCGGGCTTGGTCGGGCTCTGTCGGGCTCTGTCGGGCTCTACTGGGCTCTGTTGGGCTCTGTTGGGCTCTGTCGGGCCCTGTCGGGCTCTGTCGGGCTCTGTCGGGCTCTGTCGGGCTCTGTTGGGCTCTGTTGGGCTCTACTGGGCTCTGTCGTGCTCTGTCGGGCCCTGTCGGGCTCTGCCGGGCTCTGTCGGGCTCTGTCGGGCTCTACTGGGCTCTGTCGGGCTCTGTCGGGCCCTGTCGGGCCCTGTCGGGCTCTGTCGGGCTCTGTCGGGCTCTACTGGGCCCTGTCGGGCCCTGTCGGGCTCTGTCGGGCTCTGTCGGGCTCTGTCGGGCCCTGTCGGGCTCTGTCGGGCTCTGTCGGGCTCTACTGGGCCCTGTCGGGCCCTGTCGGGCCCTGTCGGGCTCTGTCGGGCTCTGTCGGGCTCTGTCGGGCCTCTACTGGGCCCTGTCAGGCTCTGTCGGGCTCTGTCGGGCCCTGTCGGGCCCTGTCGGGCCCTGTCAGGCTCTGTCGGGCTCTGTCGGGCTCTACTGGGCTCTGTCGGGCTCTGTCGGGCTCTACTGGGCCCTGTCGGGCCCTGTCGGGCTCTGTCGGGCTCTGTCGGGCCCTGTCGGGCCCTGTCGGGCTCTGTCGGGCTCTGTCGGATCCTGTCGGTCTCTGTCGGGCTCTATCGGGCTCTGTCGGGCTCTACTGGGCTCTACTGGGCTCTGTCGGGCTCTGTCGGGCTCTACTGGGCCCTGTCGGGCCCTGTCGGGCCCTGTCGGGCTCTGTCGGGCTCTACTGGGCTCTGTCGGGCTCTGTCGGGCTCTGTCGGTCTCTGTCGGGCTCTGTCAGGCTCTACTGGGCTCTGTCGGGCTCTGTCGGGCTCTTTCGGGCTCTACTGGGCCCTGTCGGGCTCTGTCGGGCCCTGTCGGGCCCTGTCGGGCTCTGTCGGGCCCTGACGGGCTCTGTCGGGCTCTGTCGGGCTCTGTCGGGCTCTACTGGGCCCTGTCGGGCTCTGTCGGGCTCTATCGGGCCCTGTCGGGATCTGTCGGGCCCTGTCGGGCTCTGTCGGGCTCTGTCGGGCTCTGTCGGGCTCTACTGGGCTCTGTTGGGCTCTGTCGGGCTCTGTCGGGGCCCTGTCGGGCTCTGTCGGGCTCTGTCGGGCCCTGTCGGGCCCTGTCGGGCTCTGTCGGGCTCTGTCGGGCCCTATCGGGCCCTGTCGGGCTCTGTCGGGCTCTGTCGGGCTCTACTGGGCCCTGTCGGGCCCTGTCGGGCTCTGTCGGGCTCTGTCGGGCTCTACTGGGCCCTGTCGGGCCCTGTCGGGCCCTGTCGGGCTCTGTCGGGCTCTGTCGGGCTCTACTGGGCTCTGTCGGGCCCTGTCGGGCTCTGTCGGGCCCTGTCGGGCTCTGTCGGGCTCTGTCAGGCTCTGTTGGGCTCTGTTGGGCTCTACTGGGCTCTGTCGGGCTCTGTCGGGCCCTGTCGGGCTCTGTCGGGCTCTGTCGGGCTCTGTCGGGCTCTGCTGGGCCCTGTCGGGCTCTGTCGGGCCCTGTCGGGCCCTGTCGGGCTCTGTCGGGCTCTGTCGGGCTCTCCTGGGCTCTGTCGGGCCCTGTCGGGCTCTGTCGGGCTCTGTCGGGCTCTGTCGGGCTCTGTCGGGCCCTGTCGGGCCCTGTCGGGCTCTGTCGGGCTCTACTGGGCCCTGTCGGGCTCTGTCGGGCTCTGTCGGGCCCTGTCGGGCTCTGTCGGGCTCTGTCGGGCTCTGTCGGGCTCTACTGGGCTCTACTGGGCTCTGTCCGGCCCTGTCGGGCTCTGTCGGGCTCTGTCGGGCTCTACTGGGCCCTGTCGGGCTCTGTCGGGCTCTGTCGGGCTCTACTGGGCCCTGTCGGGCTCTGTCGGGCTCTGTCGGGCTCTGTCGGGCTCTACTGGGCCCTGTCGGACTCTGTCGGGCTCTGTCGGGCTCTGTCGGGCTCTACTGGGCCCTGTCGGGCCCTGTCGGGCCCTGTCGGGCTCTGTCGGGCTCTGACGGGTTCTGTCGGGCTCTGTCGGGCTCTGTCGGGCTCTACTGGGCCCTGTCGGGCTCTGTCGGGCCCTGTCGGGCCCTGTCGGGCTCTGTCGGGCTCTGTCGGGCTCTGACGGGTTCTGTCGGGCTCTGTCGGGCTCTGTCGGGCTCTACTGGGTCCTGTCGGGCCCTGTCGGGCTCTGTCGGGCTCTGTCGGGCCCTGTCGGGTCCTGTCGGGCTCTGTCGGGCTCTGTCGGGCTCTACTGGGCCCTGTCGGGCCCTGTCGGGCTCTGTCGGGCCCTGTCGGGCTCTGTCGGGCTCTACTGGGCCCTGTCGTGCCCTGTCGGGCCCTGTCGGGCTCTGTCGGGCTCTGTCGGGCTCTACTGGGCCCTGTCGGGCCCTGTCGGGCTCTGTCGGGCTCTGTCGGGCCCTGTCGGGCTCTGTCGGGCTCTGTCGGGCTCTGTCGGGCCCTGTCGGGCTCTGTCGGGCTCTACTGGGCCCTGTCGGGCTCTGTCGGGCTCTGTCGGGCCCTGTCGGGCCCTGTCGGCCTCTGTCGGGCTCTGTCGGGCTCTGTCGGGCTCTACTGGGCCCTGTCGGGTTCTGTCGGGCTCTGTCGGGCTCTGTCGGGCCCTGTCGGGTTCTGTCGGGCCCTGTCGGGCTCTGTCGGGCTCTACTGGGCCCTGTCGGGCCCTGTCGGACTCTGTCGGGCTCCGTCGGGCCCTGTCGGGCTCTGTCGGGCTCTGTCGGGCTCTGTCGGGCCCTGTCGGGCTCTGTCGGGCTCTGTCGGGACCTGTCGGGCTCTGTCGGGCTCTGTCGGGCTCTGTCGGGCTCTACTGGGCTCTGTCGGGCTCTGTCGGGCTCTGTCGGGCTCTGTCGGGCTCTACTGGGCCCTGTCGGGCCCTGTCGGGCTCTGTCGGGCTCTGTCGGGCTCTGTCGGGCTCAACTGGTCTCTGTCGGGTTCTGTCGGGCTCTGTCGGGCTCTGTCGGGCTCTGTCGGGCTCTACTGGGCTCTACTGGGCTCTGTCGGGCTCTGTCGGGCTCTACTGGGCCCTGTCGGGCTCTGTCGGGCTCTGTCGGGCCCTGTCGGGCCCTGTCGGGCTCTGTCGGGCTCTGTCGGGCTCTGTCGGGTTCTGTCGGGCTCTGTCGGGCTCTGTCGGGCTCTACTGGGCCCTGTCGGGCCCTGTCGGGCTCTGTCGGGCTCTGTCGGGCTCTACTGGGCCCTGTCGGGCCCTGACGGGCCCTGTCGGGCTCTGTCGGGCTCTGTCGGGCTCTGTCGGGCTCTACTGGGCTCTGTCGGGCTCTGTCGGGCTCTGTCGGGCCCTGTCGGGCTCTATCGGGCTCTGTCGGGCTCTGTCGGGCTCTACTGGGCCCTGTCGGGCCCTGTCGGGCTCTGTCGGGCCCTGTCGGGCTCTGTCGGGCTCTGTCGGGCTCTTTCGGGCCCTGTCGGGCTCTGTCGGGCCCTGTCGGGCTCTTTCGGGCTCTGTCGGGCCCTGTCGGGCCCTGTCGGGCTCTGTCGGGCTCTGTCGGGCTCTACTGCAGTCTGTCGGGCCCTGTCGGGCTCTGTCGGGCCCTGTCGGGCTCTGTCGGGCTCTGTCGGGCTCTGTCGGGCTCTACTGGGCTCTGTCGGGCTCTACTGGGCTCTACTGGGCCCTGTCGGGCTCTGTCGGGCTCTGTCGGGCTCTGTCGGGCTCTGTCGGGCTCTACTGGGCTCTGTCGGGCTCTGTCGGGCTCTGTCGGGCTCTGTCGGAACCTGTCGGGCCCTGTCGGGCCCTGTCGGGCTCTGTCGGGCTCTACTGGGCTCTGTCGGGCTCTGTCGGGCTCTGTCGGGCCCTGTCGGGCTCTGTCGGGCTCTGTCGGGCTCTGTCGGGTACTTTCGGGCCCTGTCGGGCTCTGTCGGGCTCTGTCGGGCTCTGTCGGGCTCTACTGGGCCCTGTCGGGCCCTGTCGGGCCCTGTCGGGCTCTGTCGGGCTCTGTCGGGCTCTGACGGGTTCTGTCGGGCTCTGTCGGGCTCTGTCGGGCTCTACTGGGCCATGTCGGGCTCTGTCGGGCCCTGTCGGGCCCTGTCGGGCTCTGTCGGGCTCTGTCGGGCTCTGTCGGGCTCTACTGGGCCCTGTCGGGCCCTGTCGGGCCCTGTCGGGCTCTGTCGGGCTCTGTCGGGCTCTACTGGGCCCTGTCGGGCCCTGTCGGGCTCTATCGGGCTCTGTCAGGCCCTGTCGGGCCCTGTCGGGCTCTGTCGGGCTCTGTCGGGCTCTACTGGACCCTGTCGGGCCCTGTCGGGCTCTGTCGGGCTCTGTCGGGCTCTGTCGGGCCCTGTCGGGATCTGTCGGGCTCTGTCGGGCTCTGTCGGGCTCTACTGGGCCCTGTCGGGCCCTGTCGGGCTCTGTCGGGCCCTGTCGGGCTCTGTCGGGCTCTGTCGGGCTCTGTCGGGCTCTACTGGGCTCTGTCGGGCTCTGTCGGGCTCTGTCGGGCTCTACTGGGCCCTGTCGGGCTCTGTCGGGCTCTATCGGGCCCTGTCGGGATCTGTCGGGCCCTGTCGGGCTTGGTCGGGCTCTGTCGGGCTCTGTCGGTCTCTACTGGGCTCTGTTGGGCTCTGTTGGGCTCTGTCGGGCCCTGTCGGGCTCTGTCGGGCCCTGTCGGGCCCTGTCGGGCTCTGTCGGGCTCTGTCGGGCTCTGTCGGGCTCTACTGGGCCCTGTCGGGCCCTGTCGGGCTCTGTCGGGCTCTGTCGGGCTCTACTGGGCTCTGTCGGGCCCTGTCGGGCTCTGTCGGGCCCTGTCGGGCTCTGTCGGGCTCTGTCGGGCTCTGTTGGGCTCTGTTGGGCTCTACTGGGCTCTGTCGTGCTCTGTCGGGCCCTGTCGGGCTCTGCCGGGCTCTGTCGGGCTCTGTCGGGCTCCACTGGGCTCTGTCGGGCTCTGTCGGGCCCTGTCGGGCCCTGTCGGGCTCTGTCGGGCTCTGTCGGGCTCTACTGGGCCCTGTCGGGCCCTGTCGGGCTCTGTCGGGCTCTGTCGGGCCCTGTCGGGCTCTGTCGGGCTCTGTCGGGCTCTGTCGGGCTCTACTGGGCCCTGTCGGGCCCTGTCGGGCCCTGTCGGGCTCTGTCGGGCTCTGTCGGGCTCTACTGGGCCCTGTCGGGCTCTGTCGGGCTCTGTCGGGCCCTGTCGGGCCCTGTCGGGCCCTGTCAGGCTCTGTCGGGCTCTGTCGGGCTCTACTGGGCTCTGTCGGGCTCTGTCGGGCTCTACTGGGCCCTGTCGGGCCCTGTCGGGCTCTGTCGGGCTCTGTCGGGCCCTGTCGGGCCCTGTCGGGCTCTGTCGGGCTCTGTCGGATCCTGTCGGGCTCTGTCGGGCTCTATCGGGCTCTGTCGGGCTCTACTGGGCTCTACTGGGCTCTGTCGGGCTCTGTCGGGCTCTACTGGGCCCTGTCGGGCCCTGTCGGGCCCTGTCGGGCTCTGTCGGGCTCTACTGGGCTCTGTCGGGCTCTGTCGGGCTCTGTCGGTCTCTGTCGGGCTCTGTCAGGCTCTACTGGGCTCTGTCGGGCTCTGTCGGGCTCTTTCGGGCTCTACTGGGCCCTGTCGGGCTCTGTCGGGCCCTGTCGGGCCCTGTCGGGCTCTGTCGGGCCCTGACGGGCTCTGTCGGGCTCTGTCGGGCTCTGTCGGGCTCTACTGGGCCCTGTCGGGCTCTGTCGGGCTCTATCGGGCCCTGTCGGGATCTGTCGGGCCCTGTCGGGCTCTGTCGGGCTCTGTCGGGCTCTGTCGGGCTCTACTGGGCTCTGTTGGGCTCTGTCGGGCTCTGTCGGGCCCTGTCGGGCTCTGTCGGGCTCTGTCGGGCCCTGTCGGGCCCTGTCGGGCTCTGTCGGGCTCTGTCGGGCCCTATCGGGCCCTGTCGGGCTCTGTCGGGCTCTGTCGGGCTCTACTGGGCCCTGTCGGGCCCTGTCGGGCTCTGTCGGGCTCTGTCGGGCTCTACTGGGCCCTGTCGGGCCCTGTCGGGCCCTGTCGGGCTCTGTCGGGCTCTGTCGGGCTCTACTGGGCTCTGTCGGGCCCTGTCGGGCTCTGTCGGGCCCTGTCGGGCTCTGTCGGGCTCTGTCAGGCTCTGTTGGGCTCTGTTGGGCTCTACTGGGCTCTGTCGGGCTCTGTCGGGCCCTGTCGGGCTCTGTCGGGCTCTGTCGGGCTCTGTCGGGCTCTACTGGGCTCTGTCGGGCTCTGTCGGGCCCTGTCGGGCCCTGTCGGGCTCTGTCGGGCTCTGTCGGGCTCTCCTGGGCTCTGTCGGGCCCTGTCGGGCTCTGTCGGGCTCTGTCGGGCTCTGTCGGGCCCTGTCGGGCCCTGTCGGGCCCTGTCGGGCTCTGTCGGGCTCTACTGGGCCCTGTCGGGCTCTGTCGGGCTCTGTCGGGCCCTGTCGGGCCCTGTCGGGCTCTGTCGGGCTCTGTCGGGCTCTACTGGGCCCTGTCGGGCCCTGTCGGGCTCTGTCGGGCCCTGTCGGGCTCTGTCGGGCTCTACTGGGCCCTGTCGTGCCCTGTCGGGCCCTGTCGGGCTCTGTCGGGCTCTGTCGGGCTCTACTGGGCCCTGTCGGGCCCTGTCGGGCTCTGTCGGGCTCTGTCGGGCCCTGTCGGGCTCTGTCGGGCTCTGTCGGGCTCTGTCGGGCCCTGTCGGGCTCTGTCGGGCTCTACTGGGCCCTGTCGGGCTCTGTCGGGCTCTGTCGGGCCCTGTCGGGCCCTGTCGGCCTCTGTCGGGCTCTGTCGGGCTCTGTCGGGCTCTACTGGGCCCTGTCGGGTTCTGTCGGGCTCTGTCGGGCTCTGTCGGGCCCTGTCGGGTTCTGTCGGGCCCTGTCGGGCTCTGTCGGGCTCTACTGGGCCCTGTCGGGCCCTGTCGGACTCTGTCGGGCTCCGTCGGGCCCTGTCGGGCTCTGTCGGGCTCTGTCGGGCCCTGTCGGGCTCTGTCGGGCTCTGTCGGGCTCTACTGGGCTCTACTGGGCTCTGTCGGGCTCTGTCGGGCTCTACTGGGCCCTGTCGGGCTCTGTCGGGCTCTGTCGGGCTCTACTGGGCCCTGTCGGGCCCTGTCGGGCTCTGTCGGGCTCTGTCGGGCTCTGTCGGGCTCTACTGGGCCCTGTCGGACCCTGTCGGGCCCTGTCGGGCTCTGTCGGACTCTGTCGGGCTCTGTCGGGCTCTACTGGGCTCTGTCGGGCTCTGTCGGGTTCTGTAGGGCTCTGTCGGGCTCTGTCGGGCTCTACTGGGCTCTACTGGGCCCTGTCGGGCCCTGTCGGGCTCTGTCGGGCTCTGTCGGGCTCTGTCGGGCTCTACTGGGCCCTGTCGGGCCCTGTCGGGCCCTGTCGGGCTCTGTCGGGCTCTGTCGGGCTCTGACGGGTTCTGTCGGGCTCTGTCGGGCTCTGTCGGGCTCTACTGGGCCATGTCGGGCTCTGTCGGGCCCTGTCGGGCCCTGTCGGGCTCTGTCGGGCTCTGTCGGGCTCTGTCGGGCTCTACTGGGCCCTGTCGGGCCCTGTCGGGCCCTGTCGGGCTCTGTCGGGCTCTGTCGGGCTCTACTGGGCCCTGTCGGGCCCTGTCGGGCTCTATCGGGCTCTGTCAGGCCCTGTCGGGCCCTGTCGGGCTCTGTCGGGCTCTGTCGGGCTCTACTGGACCCTGTCGGGCCCTGTCGGGCTCTGTCGGGCTCTGTCGGGCTCTGTCGGGCCCTGTCGGGATCTGTCGGGCTCTGTCGGGCTCTGTCGGGCTCTACTGGGCCCTGTCGGGCCCTGTCGGGCTCTGTCGGGCCCTGTCGGGCTCTGTCGGGCTCTGTCGGGCTCTGTCGGGCTCTACTGGGCTCTGTCGGGCTCTGTCGGGCTCTGTCGGGCTCTACTGGGCCCTGTCGGGCTCTGTCGGGCTCTATCGGGCCCTGTCGGGATCTGTCGGGCCCTGTCGGGCTTGGTCGGGCTCTGTCGGGCTCTGTCGGGCTCTACTGGGCTCTGTTGGGCTCTGTTGGGCTCTGTCGGGCCCTGTCGGGCTCTGTCGGGCTCTGTCGGGCTCTGTCGGGCTCTGTTGGGCTCTGTTGGGCTCTACTGGGCTCTGTCGTGCTCTGTCGGGCCCTGTCGGGCTCTGCCGGGCTCTGTCGGGCTCTGTCGGGCTCTACTGGGCTCTGTCGGGCTCTGTCGGGCCCTGTCGGGCCCTGTCGGGCTCTGTCGGGCTCTGTCGGGCTCTACTGGGCCCTGTCGGGCCCTGTCGGGCTCTGTCGGGCTCTGTCGGGCTCTGTCGGGCCCTGTCGGGCTCTGTCGGGCTCTGTCGGGCTCTACTGGGCCCTGTCGGGCCCTGTCGGGCCCTGTCGGGCTCTGTCGGGCTCTGTCGGGCTCTGTCGGGCTCTACTGGGCCCTGTCAGGCTCTGTCGGGCTCTGTCGGGCCCTGTCAGGCCCTGTCGGGCCCTGTCAGGCTCTGTCGGGCTCTGTCGGGCTCTACTGGGCTCTGTCGGGCTCTGTCGGGCTCTACTGGGCCCTGTCGGGCCCTGTCGGGCTCTGTCGGGCTCTGTCGGGCCCTGTCGGGCCCTGTCGGGCTCTGTCGGGCTCTGTCGGATCCTGTCGGTCTCTGTCGGGCTCTATCGGGCTCTGTCGGGCTCTACTGGGCTCTACTGGGCTCTGTCGGGCTCTGTCGGGCTCTACTGGGCCCTGTCGGGCCCTGTCGGGCCCTGTCGGGCTCTGTCGGGCTCTACTGGGCTCTGTCGGGCTCTGTCGGGCTCTGTCGGTCTCTGTCGGGCTCTGTCAGGCTCTACTGGGCTCTGTCGGGCTCTGTCGGGCTCTTTCGGGCTCTACTGGGCCCTGTCGGGCTCTGTCGGGCCCTGTCGGGCCCTGTCGGGCTCTGTCGGGCTCTGTCGGGCCCTATCGGGCCCTGTCGGGCTCTGTCGGGCTCTGTCGGGCTCTACTGGGCCCTGTCGGGCCCTGTCGGGCTCTGTCGGGCTCTGTCGGGCTCTACTGGGCCCTGTCGGGCCCTGTCGGGCCCTGTCGGGCTCTGTCGGGCTCTGTCGGGCTCTACTGGGCTCTGTCGGGCCCTGTCGGGCTCTGTCGGGCCCTGTCGGGCTCTGTCGGGCTCTGTCAGGCTCTGTTGGGCTCTGTTGGGCTCTACTGGGCTCTGTCGGGCTCTGTCGGGCCCTGTCGGGCTCTGTCGGGCTCTGTCGGGCTCTGTCGGGCTCTGCTGGGCCCTGTCGGGCTCTGTCGGGCCCTGTCGGGCCCTGTCGGGCTCTGTCGGGCTCTGTCGGGCTCTCCTGGGCTCTGTCGGGCCCTGTCGGGCTCTGTCGGGCTCTGTCGGGCTCTGTCGGGCTCTGTCGGGCCCTGTCGGGCCCTGTCGGGCTCTGTCGGGCTCTACTGGGCCCTGTCGGGCTCTGTCGGGCTCTGTCGGGCCCTGTCGGGCTCTGTCGGGCTCTGTCGGGCTCTGTCGGGCTCTACTGGGCTCTACTGGGCTCTGTCGGGCCCTGTCGGGCTCTGTCGGGCTCTGTCGGGCTCTACTGGGCCCTGTCGGGCTCTGTCGGGCTCTGTCGGGCTCTACTGGGCCCTGTCGGGCTCTGTCGGGCTCTGTCGGGCTCTGTCGGGCTCTACTGGGCCCTGTCGGACTCTGTCGGGCTCTGTCGGGCTCTGTCGGGCTCTACTGGGCCCTGTCGGGCCCTGTCGGGCCCTGTCGGGCTCTGTCGGGCTCTGACGGGTTCTGTCGGGCTCTGTCGGGCTCTGTCGGGCTCTACTGGGCCCTGTCGGGCTCTGTCGGGCCCTGTCGGGCCCTGTCGGGCTCTGTCGGGCTCTGTCGGGCTCTGACGGGTTCTGTCGGGCTCTGTCGGGCTCTGTCGGGCTCTACTGGGTCCTGTCGGGCCCTGTCGGGCTCTGTCGGGCTCTGTCGGGCCCTGTCGGGTCCTGTCGGGCTCTGTCGGGCTCTGTCGGGCTCTACTGGGCCCTGTCGGGCCCTGTCGGGCTCTGTCGGGCCCTGTCGGGCTCTGTCGGGCTCTACTGGGCCCTGTCGTGCCCTGTCGGGCCCTGTCGGGCTCTGTCGGGCTCTGTCGGGCTCTACTGGGCCCTGTCGGGCCCTGTCGGGCTCTGTCGGGCTCTGTCGGGCCCTGTCGGGCTCTGTCGGGCTCTGTCGGGCTCTGTCGGGCCCTGTCGGGCTCTGTCGGGCTCTACTGGGCCCTGTCGGGCTCTGTCGGGCTCTGTCGGGCCCTGTCGGGCCCTGTCGGCCTCTGTCGGGCTCTGTCGGGCTCTGTCGGGCTCTACTGGGCCCTGTCGGGTTCTGTCGGGCTCTGTCGGGCTCTGTCGGGCCCTGTCGGGTTCTGTCGGGCCCTGTCGGGCTCTGTCGGGCTCTACTGGGCCCTGTCGGGCCCTGTCGGGCTCTGTCGGGCTCTGTCGGGCCCTGTCGGGCCCTGTCGGGCTCTGTCGGGCTCTGTCGGGCCCTGTCGGGCTCTGTCGGGCTCTGTCGGGACCTGTCGGGCTCTGTCGGGCTCTGTCGGGCTCTGTCGGGCTCTACTGGGCTCTGTCGGGCTCTGTCGGGCTCTGTCGGGCTCTGTCGGGCTCTACTGGGCCCTGTCGGGCCCTGTCGGGCTCTGTCGGGCTCTGTCGGGCTCTGTCGGGCTCAACTGGTCTCTGTCGGGTTCTGTCGGGCTCTGTCGGGCTCTGTCGGGCTCTGTCGGGCTCTACTGGGCTCTACTGGGCTCTGTCGGGCTCTGTCGGGCTCTACTGGGCCCTGTCGGGCTCTGTCGGGCTCTGTCGGGCCCTGTCGGGCCCTGTCGGGCTCTGTCGGGCTCTGTCGGGCTCTGTCGGGTTCTGTCGGGCTCTGTCGGGCTCTGTCGGGCTCTACTGGGCCCTGTCGGGCCCTGTCGGGCTCTGTCGGGCTCTGTCGGGCTCTACTGGGCCCTGTCGGGCCCTGACGGGCCCTGTCGGGCTCTGTCGGGCTCTGTCGGGCTCTGTCGGGCTCTACTGGGCTCTGTCGGGCTCTGTCGGGCTCTGTCGGGCCCTGTCGGGCTCTATCGGGCTCTGTCGGGCTCTGTCGGGCTCTACTGGGCCCTGTCGGGCCCTGTCGGGCTCTGTCGGGCCCTGTCGGGCTCTGTCGGGCTCTGTCGGGCTCTTTCGGGCCCTGTCGGGCTCTGTCGGGCCCTGTCGGGCTCTTTCGGGCTCTGTCGGGCCCTGTCGGGCCCTGTCGGGCTCTGTCGGGCTCTGTCGGGCTCTACTGCAGTCTGTCGGGCCCTGTCGGGCTCTGTCGGGCCCTGTCGGGCTCTGTCGGGCTCTGTCGGGCTCTGTCGGGCTCTACTGGGCTCTGTCGGGCTCTACTGGGCTCTACTGGGCCCTGTCGGGCTCTGTCGGGCTCTGTCGGGCTCTGTCGGGCTCTGTCGGGCTCTACTGGGCTCTGTCGGGCTCTGTCGGGCTCTGTCGGGCTCTGTCGGAACCTGTCGGGCCCTGTCGGGCCCTGTCGGGCTCTGTCGGGCTCTACTGGGCTCTGTCGGGCTCTGTCGGGCTCTGTCGGGCCCTGTCGGGCTCTGTCGGGCTCTGTCGGGCTCTGTCGGGTACTTTCGGGCC
This sequence comes from Caloenas nicobarica, assembly GCF_036013445.1. NCBI lineage: Eukaryota > Metazoa > Chordata > Aves > Columbiformes > Columbidae > Caloenas > Caloenas nicobarica. The sequence goes on along the minus strand of NW_027017264.1, from coordinate 106,365 downwards.
CTGTCGGGCTCTGTCGGGCTCTGTCGGGCTCTGTCGGGCTCTACTGGGCCCTGTCGGGCCCTGTCGGGCCCTGTCGGGCTCTGTCGGGCTCTGTCGGGCTCTGACGGGTTCTGTCGGGCTCTGTCGGGCTCTGTCGGGCTCTACTGGGCCATGTCGGGCTCTGTCGGGCCCTGTCGGGCCCTGTCGGGCTCTGTCGGGCTCTGTCGGGCTCTGTCGGGCTCTACTGGGCCCTGTCGGGCCCTGTCGGGCCCTGTCGGGCTCTGTCGGGCTCTGTCGGGCTCTACTGGGCCCTGTCGGGCCCTGTCGGGCTCTATCGGGCTCTGTCAGGCCCTGTCGGGCCCTGTCGGGCTCTGTCGGGCTCTGTCGGGCTCTACTGGACCCTGTCGGGCCCTGTCGGGCTCTGTCGGGCTCTGTCGGGCTCTGTCGGGCCCTGTCGGGATCTGTCGGGCTCTGTCGGGCTCTGTCGGGCTCTACTGGGCCCTGTCGGGCCCTGTCGGGCTCTGTCGGGCCCTGTCGGGCTCTGTCGGGCTCTGTCGGGCTCTGTCGGGCTCTACTGGGCTCTGTCGGGCTCTGTCGGGCTCTGTCGGGCTCTACTGGGCCCTGTCGGGCTCTGTCGGGCTCTATCGGGCCCTGTCGGGATCTGTCGGGCCCTGTCGGGCTTGGTCGGGCTCTGTCGGGCTCTGTCGGGCTCTACTGGGCTCTGTTGGGCTCTGTTGGGCTCTGTCGGGCCCTGTCGGGCTCTGTCGGGCCCTGTCGGGCCCTGTCGGGCTCTGTCGGGCTCTGTCGGGCTCTGTCGGGCTCTACTGGGCCCTGTCGGGCCCTGTCGGGCTCTGTCGGGCTCTGTCGGGCTCTACTGGGCTCTGTCGGGCCCTGTCGGGCTCTGTCGGGCCCTGTCGGGCTCTGTCGGGCTCTGTCGGGCTCTGTTGGGCTCTGTTGGGCTCTACTGGGCTCTGTCGTGCTCTGTCGGGCCCTGTCGGGCTCTGCCGGGCTCTGTCGGGCTCTGTCGGGCTCTACTGGGCTCTGTCGGGCTCTGTCGGGCCCTGTCGGGCCCTGTCGGGCTCTGTCGGGCTCTGTCGGGCTCTACTGGGCCCTGTCGGGCCCTGTCGGGCTCTGTCGGGCTCTGTCGGGCCCTGTCGGGCTCTGTCGGGCTCTGTCGGGCTCTGTCGGGCTCTACTGGGCCCTGTCGGGCCCTGTCGGGCCCTGTCGGGCTCTGTCGGGCTCTGTCGGGCTCTACTGGGCCCTGTCGGGCTCTGTCGGGCTCTGTCGGGCCCTGTCGGGCCCTGTCGGGCCCTGTCAGGCTCTGTCGGGCTCTGTCGGGCTCTACTGGGCTCTGTCGGGCTCTGTCGGGCTCTACTGGGCCCTGTCGGGCCCTGTCGGGCTCTGTCGGGCTCTGTCGGGCCCTGTCGGGCCCTGTCGGGCTCTGTCGGGCTCTGTCGGATCCTGTCGGGCTCTGTCGGGCTCTATCGGGCTCTGTCGGGCTCTACTGGGCTCTACTGGGCTCTGTCGGGCTCTGTCGGGCTCTACTGGGCCCTGTCGGGCCCTGTCGGGCCCTGTCGGGCTCTGTCGGGCTCTACTGGGCTCTGTCGGGCTCTGTCGGGCTCTGTCGGTCTCTGTCGGGCTCTGTCAGGCTCTACTGGGCTCTGTCGGGCTCTGTCGGGCTCTTTCGGGCTCTACTGGGCCCTGTCGGGCTCTGTCGGGCCCTGTCGGGCCCTGTCGGGCTCTGTCGGGCCCTGACGGGCTCTGTCGGGCTCTGTCGGGCTCTGTCGGGCTCTACTGGGCCCTGTCGGGCTCTGTCGGGCTCTATCGGGCCCTGTCGGGATCTGTCGGGCCCTGTCGGGCTCTGTCGGGCTCTGTCGGGCTCTGTCGGGCTCTACTGGGCTCTGTTGGGCTCTGTCGGGCTCTGTCGGGCCCTGTCGGGCTCTGTCGGGCTCTGTCGGGCCCTGTCGGGCCCTGTCGGGCTCTGTCGGGCTCTGTCGGGCCCTATCGGGCCCTGTCGGGCTCTGTCGGGCTCTGTCGGGCTCTACTGGGCCCTGTCGGGCCCTGTCGGGCTCTGTCGGGCTCTGTCGGGCTCTACTGGGCCCTGTCGGGCCCTGTCGGGCCCTGTCGGGCTCTGTCGGGCTCTGTCGGGCTCTACTGGGCTCTGTCGGGCCCTGTCGGGCTCTGTCGGGCCCTGTCGGGCTCTGTCGGGCTCTGTCAGGCTCTGTTGGGCTCTGTTGGGCTCTACTGGGCTCTGTCGGGCTCTGTCGGGCCCTGTCGGGCTCTGTCGGGCTCTGTCGGGCTCTGTCGGGCTCTACTGGGCTCTGTCGGGCTCTGTCGGGCCCTGTCGGGCCCTGTCGGGCTCTGTCGGGCTCTGTCGGGCTCTCCTGGGCTCTGTCGGGCCCTGTCGGGCTCTGTCGGGCTCTGTCGGGCTCTGTCGGGCCCTGTCGGGCCCTGTCGGGCCCTGTCGGGCTCTGTCGGGCTCTGTCGGGCCCTGTCGGGCCCTGTCGGGCTCTGTCGGGCTCTACTGGGCCCTGTCGGGCTCTGTCGGGCTCTGTCGGGCCCTGTCGGGCTCTGTCGGGCTCTGTCGGGCTCTGTCGGGCTCTACTGGGCTCTACTGGGCTCTGTCGGGCCCTGTCGGGCTCTGTCGGGCTCTGTCGGGCTCTACTGGGCCCTGTCGGGCTCTGTCGGGCTCTGTCGGGCTCTACTGGGCCCTGTCGGGCTCTGTCGGGCTCTGTCGGGCTCTGTCGGGCTCTACTGGGCCCTGTCGGACTCTGTCGGGCTCTGTCGGGCTCTGTCGGGCTCTACTGGGCCCTGTCGGGCCCTGTCGGGCCCTGTCGGGCTCTGTCGGGCTCTGACGGGTTCTGTCGGGCTCTGTCGGGCTCTGTCGGGCTCTACTGGGCCCTGTCGGGCTCTGTCGGGCCCTGTCGGGCCCTGTCGGGCTCTGTCGGGCTCTGTCGGGCTCTGACGGGTTCTGTCGGGCTCTGTCGGGCTCTGTCGGGCTCTACTGGGTCCTGTCGGGCCCTGTCGGGCTCTGTCGGGCTCTGTCGGGCCCTGTCGGGTCCTGTCGGGCTCTGTCGGGCTCTGTCGGGCTCTACTGGGCCCTGTCGGGCCCTGTCGGGCTCTGTCGGGCCCTGTCGGGCTCTGTCGGGCTCTACTGGGCCCTGTCGTGCCCTGTCGGGCCCTGTCGGGCTCTGTCGGGCTCTGTCGGGCTCTACTGGGCCCTGTCGGGCCCTGTCGGGCTCTGTCGGGCTCTGTCGGGCCCTGTCGGGCTCTGTCGGGCTCTGTCGGGCTCTGTCGGGCCCTGTCGGGCTCTGTCGGGCTCTACTGGGCCCTGTCGGGCTCTGTCGGGCTCTGTCGGGCCCTGTCGGGCCCTGTCGGCCTCTGTCGGGCTCTGTCGGGCTCTGTCGGGCTCTACTGGGCCCTGTCGGGTTCTGTTTTGCTCTGTCGGGCTCTGTCGGGCCCTGTCGGGTTCTGTCGGGCCCTGCCGGGCTCTGTCGGGCTCTACTGGGCCCTGTCGGGCCCTGTCGGACTCTGTCGGGCTCCGTCGGGCCCTGTCGGGCTCTGTCGGGCTCTGTCGGGCTCTGTCGGGCCCTGTCGGGCTCTGTCGGGCTCTGTCGGGACCTGTCGGGCTCTGTCGGGCTCTGTCGGGCTCTGTCGGGCTCTACTGGGCTCTGTCGGGCTCTGTCGGGCTCTGTCGGGCTCTGTCGGGCTCTACTGGGCCCTGTCGGGCCCTGTCGGGCTCTGTCGGGCTCTGTCGGGCTCTGTCGGGCTCAACTGGTCTCTGTCGGGTTCTGTCGGGCTCTGTCGGGCTCTGTCGGGCTCTGTCGGGCTCTACTGGGCTCTACTGGGCTCTGTCGGGCTCTGTCGGGCTCTACTGGGCCCTGTCGGGCTCTGTCGGGCTCTGTCGGGCCCTGTCGGGCCCTGTCGGGCTCTGTCGGGCTCTGTCGGGCTCTGTCGGGTTCTGTCGGGCTCTGTCGGGCTCTGTCGGGCTCTACTGGGCCCTGTCGGGCCCTGTCGGGCTCTGTCGGGCTCTGTCGGGCTCTACTGGGCCCTGTCGGGCCCTGACGGGCCCTGTCGGGCTCTGTCGGGCTCTGTCGGGCTCTGTCGGGCTCTACTGGGCTCTGTCGGGCTCTGTCGGGCTCTGTCGGGCCCTGTCGGGCTCTATCGGGCTCTGTCGGGCTCTGTCGGGCTCTACTGGGCCCTGTCGGGCCCTGTCGGGCTCTGTCGGGCCCTGTCGGGCTCTGTCGGGCTCTGTCGGGCTCTTTCGGGCCCTGTCGGGCTCTGTCGGGCCCTGTCGGGCTCTGTCGGGCTCTGTCGGGCCCTGTCGGGCCCTGTCGGGCTCTGTCGGGCTCTACTGGGCCCTGTCGGGCTCTGTCGGGCTCTGTCGGGCCCTGTCGGGCTCTGTCGGGCTCTGTCGGGCTCTGTCGGGCTCTACTGGGCTCTACTGGGCTCTGTCGGGCCCTGTCGGGCTCTGTCGGGCTCTGTCGGGCTCTACTGGGCCCTGTCGGGCTCTGTCGGGCTCTGTCGGGCTCTACTGGGCCCTGTCGGGCTCTGTCGGGCTCTGTCGGGCTCTGTCGGGCTCTACTGGGCCCTGTCGGACTCTGTCGGGCTCTGTCGGGCTCTGTCGGGCTCTACTGGGCCCTGTCGGGCCCTGTCGGGCCCTGTCGGGCTCTGTCGGGCTCTGACGGGTTCTGTCGGGCTCTGTCGGGCTCTGTCGGGCTCTACTGGGCCCTGTCGGGCTCTGTCGGGCCCTGTCGGGCCCTGTCGGGCTCTGTCGGGCTCTGTCGGGCTCTGACGGGTTCTGTCGGGCTCTGTCGGGCTCTGTCGGGCTCTACTGGGTCCTGTCGGGCCCTGTCGGGCTCTGTCGGGCTCTGTCGGGCCCTGTCGGGTCCTGTCGGGCTCTGTCGGGCTCTGTCGGGCTCTACTGGGCCCTGTCGGGCCCTGTCGGGCTCTGTCGGGCCCTGTCGGGCTCTGTCGGGCTCTACTGGGCCCTGTCGTGCCCTGTCGGGCCCTGTCGGGCTCTGTCGGGCTCTGTCGGGCTCTACTGGGCCCTGTCGGGCCCTGTCGGGCTCTGTCGGGCTCTGTCGGGCCCTGTCGGGCTCTGTCGGGCTCTGTCGGGCTCTGTCGGGCCCTGTCGGGCTCTGTCGGGCTCTACTGGGCCCTGTCGGGCTCTGTCGGGCTCTGTCGGGCCCTGTCGGGCCCTGTCGGCCTCTGTCGGGCTCTGTCGGGCTCTGTCGGGCTCTACTGGGCCCTGTCGGGTTCTGTCGGGCTCTGTCGGGCTCTGTCGGGCCCTGTCGGGTTCTGTCGGGCCCTGCCGGGCTCTGTCGGGCTCTACTGGGCCCTGTCGGGCCCTGTCGGACTCTGTCGGGCTCCGTCGGGCCCTGTCGGGCTCTGTCGGGCTCTGTCGGGCTCTGTCGGGCCCTGTCGGGCTCTGTCGGGCTCTGTCGGGACCTGTCGGGCTCTGTCGGGCTCTGTCGGGCTCTGTCGGGCTCTACTGGGCTCTGTCGGGCTCTGTCGGGCTCTGTCGGGCTCTGTCGGGCTCTACTGGGCCCTGTCGGGCCCTGTCGGGCTCTGTCGGGCTCTGTCGGGCTCTGTCGGGCTCAACTGGTCTCTGTCGGGTTCTGTCGGGCTCTGTCGGGCTCTGTCGGGCTCTGTCGGGCTCTACTGGGCTCTACTGGGCTCTGTCGGGCTCTGTCGGGCTCTACTGGGCCCTGTCGGGCTCTGTCGGGCTCTGTCGGGCCCTGTCGGGCCCTGTCGGGCTCTGTCGGGCTCTGTCGGGCTCTGTCGGGTTCTGTCGGGCTCTGTCGGGCTCTGTCGGGCTCTACTGGGCCCTGTCGGGCCCTGTCGGGCTCTGTCGGGCTCTGTCGGGCTCTACTGGGCCCTGTCGGGCCCTGACGGGCCCTGTCGGGCTCTGTCGGGCTCTGTCGGGCTCTGTCGGGCTCTACTGGGCTCTGTCGGGCTCTGTCGGGCTCTGTCGGGCCCTGTCGGGCTCTATCGGGCTCTGTCGGGCTCTGTCGGGCTCTACTGGGCCCTGTCGGGCCCTGTCGGGCTCTGTCGGGCCCTGTCGGGCTCTGTCGGGCTCTGTCGGGCTCTTTCGGGCCCTGTCGGGCTCTGTCGGGCCCTGTCGGGCTCTTTCGGGCTCTGTCGGGCCCTGTCGGGCCCTGTCGGGCTCTGTCGGGCTCTGTCGGGCTCTACTGCAGTCTGTCGGGCCCTGTCGGGCTCTGTCGGGCCCTGTCGGGCTCTGTCGGGCTCTGTCGGGCTCTGTCGGGCTCTACTGGGCTCTGTCGGGCTCTACTGGGCTCTACTGGGCCCTGTCGGGCTCTGTCGGGCTCTGTCGGGCTCTGTCGGGCTCTGTCGGGCTCTACTGGGCTCTGTCGGGCTCTGTCGGGCTCTGTCGGGCTCTGTCGGAACCTGTCGGGCCCTGTCGGGCCCTGTCGGGCTCTGTCGGGCTCTACTGGGCTCTGTCGGGCTCTGTCGGGCTCTGTCGGGCCCTGTCGGGCTCTGTCGGGCTCTGTCGGGCTCTGTCGGGTACTTTCGGGCCCTGTCGGGCTCTGTCGGGCTCTGTCGGGCTCTGTCGGGCTCTACTGGGCCCTGTCGGGCCCTGTCGGGCCCTGTCGGGCTCTGTCGGGCTCTGTCGGGCTCTGACGGGTTCTGTCGGGCTCTGTCGGGCTCTACTGGGCCATGTCGGGCTCTGTCGGGCCCTGTCGGGCCCTGTCGGGCTCTGTCGGGCTCTGTCGGGCTCTGTCGGGCTCTACTGGGCCCTGTCGGGCCCTGTCGGGCCCTGTCGGGCTCTGTCGGGCTCTGTCGGGCTCTACTGGGCCCTGTCGGGCCCTGTCGGGCTCTATCGGGCTCTGTCAGGCCCTGTCGGGCCCTGTCGGGCTCTGTCGGGCTCTACTGGGCCCTGTCGGGCCCTGTCGGGCTCTGTCGGGCTCTGTCGGGCTCTACTGGGCTCTGTCGGGCCCTGTCGGGCTCTGTCGGGCCCTGTCGGGCTCTGTCGGGCTCTGTCGGGCTCTGTTGGGCTCTGTTGGGCTCTACTGGGCTCTGTCGTGCTCTGTCGGGCCCTGTCGGGCTCTGCCGGGCTCTGTCGGGCTCTGTCGGGCTCTACTGGGCTCTGTCGGGCTCTGTCGGGCCCTGTCGGGCCCTGTCGGGCTCTGTCGGGCTCTGTCGGGCTCTACTGGGCCCTGTCGGGCCCTGTCGGGCTCTGTCGGGCTCTGTCGGGCCCTGTCGGGCTCTGTCGGGCTCTGTCGGGCTCTGTCGGGCTCTACTGGGCCCTGTCGGGCCCTGTCGGGCCCTGTCGGGCTCTGTCGGGCTCTGTCGGGCTCTACTGGGCCCTGTCGGGCTCTGTCGGGCTCTGTCGGGCCCTGTCGGGCCCTGTCGGGCCCTGTCAGGCTCTGTCGGGCTCTGTCGGGCTCTACTGGGCTCTGTCGGGCTCTGTCGGGCTCTACTGGGCCCTGTCGGGCCCTGTCGGGCTCTGTCGGGCTCTGTCGGGCCCTGTCGGGCCCTGTCGGGCTCTGTCGGGCTCTGTCGGATCCTGTCGGGCTCTGTCGGGCTCTATCGGGCTCTGTCGGGCTCTACTGGGCTCTACTGGGCTCTGTCGGGCTCTGTCGGGCTCTACTGGGCCCTGTCGGGCCCTGTCGGGCCCTGTCGGGCTCTGTCGGGCTCTACTGGGCTCTGTCGGGCTCTGTCGGGCTCTGTCGGTCTCTGTCGGGCTCTGTCAGGCTCTACTGGGCTCTGTCGGGCTCTGTCGGGCTCTTTCGGGCTCTACTGGGCCCTGTCGGGCTCTGTCGGGCCCTGTCGGGCCCTGTCGGGCTCTGTCGGGCCCTGACGGGCTCTGTCGGGCTCTGTCGGGCTCTGTCGGGCTCTACTGGGCCCTGTCGGGCTCTGTCGGGCTCTATCGGGCCCTGTCGGGATCTGTCGGGCCCTGTCGGGCTCTGTCGGGCTCTGTCGGGCTCTGTCGGGCTCTACTGGGCTCTGTTGGGCTCTGTCGGGCTCTGTCGGGCCCTGTCGGGCTCTGTCGGGCTCTGTCGGGCCCTGTCGGGCCCTGTCGGGCTCTGTCGGGCTCTGTCGGGCCCTATCGGGCCCTGTCGGGCTCTGTCGGGCTCTGTCGGGCTCTACTGGGCCCTGTCGGGCCCTGTCGGGCTCTGTCGGGCTCTGTCGGGCTCTACTGGGCCCTGTCGGGCCCTGTCGGGCCCTGTCGGGCTCTGTCGGGCTCTGTCGGGCTCTACTGGGCTCTGTCGGGCCCTGTCGGGCTCTGTCGGGCCCTGTCGGGCTCTGTCGGGCTCTGTCAGGCTCTGTTGGGCTCTGTTGGGCTCTACTGGGCTCTGTCGGGCTCTGTCGGGCCCTGTCGGGCTCTGTCGGGCTCTGTCGGGCTCTGTCGGGCTCTACTGGGCTCTGTCGGGCTCTGTCGGGCCCTGTCGGGCCCTGTCGGGCTCTGTCGGGCTCTGTCGGGCTCTCCTGGGCTCTGTCGGGCCCTGTCGGGCTCTGTCGGGCTCTGTCGGGCTCTGTCGGGCCCTGTCGGGCCCTGTCGGGCCCTGTCGGGCTCTGTCGGGCTCTACTGGGCCCTGTCGGGCTCTGTCGGGCTCTGTCGGGCCCTGTCGGGCTCTGTCGGGCTCTGTCGGGCTCTGTCGGGCTCTGTCGGGCTCTACTGGGCTCTACTGGGCTCTGTCGGGCCCTGTCGGGCTCTGTCGGGCTCTGTCGGGCTCTACTGGGCCCTGTCGGGCTCTGTCGGGCTCTGTCGGGCTCTACTGGGCCCTGTCGGGCTCTGTCGGGCTCTGTCGGGCTCTGTCGGGCTCTGTCGGGCTCTACTGGGCCCTGTCGGACTCTGTCGGGCTCTGTCGGGCTCTGTCGGGCTCTACTGGGCCCTGTCGGGCCCTGTCGGGCCCTGTCGGGCTCTGTCGGGCTCTGACGGGTTCTGTCGGGCTCTGTCGGGCTCTGTCGGGCTCTACTGGGCCCTGTCGGGCTCTGTCGGGCCCTGTCGGGCCCTGTCGGGCTCTGTCGGGCTCTGTCGGGCTCTGACGGGTTCTGTCGGGCTCTGTCGGGCTCTGTCGGGCTCTACTGGGTCCTGTCGGGCCCTGTCGGGCTCTGTCGGGCTCTGTCGGGCCCTGTCGGGCCCTGTCGGGCTCTGTCGGGCTCTGTCGGGCTCTACTGGGCCCTGTCGGGCCCTGTCGGGCTCTGTCGGGCTCTGTCGGGCCCTGTCGGGCTCTGTCGGGCTCTGTCGGGCTCTGTCGGGCCCTGTCGGGCTCTGTCGGGCTCTCCTGGGCCCTGTCGGGCTCTGTCGGGCTCTGTCGGGCCCTGTCGGGCCCTGTCGGCCTCTGTCGGGCTCTACTGGGCCCTGTCGGGCCCTGTCGGGCTCTGTCGGGCTCTGTCGGGCCCTGTCGGGCTCTGTCGGGCTCTGTCGGGCTCTGTCGGGCCCTTTCGGGCTCTGTCGGGCTCTACTGGGCCCTGTCGGGCTCTGTCGGGCTCTGTCGGGCCCTGTCGGGCCCTGTCGGCCTCTGTCGGGCTCTGTCGGGCTCTGTCGGGCTCTACTGGGCCCTGTCGGGTTCTGTCGGGCTCTGTCGGGCTCTGTCGGGCCCTGTCGGGTTCTGTCGGGCCCTGTCGGGCTCTGTCGGGCTCTACTGGGCCCTGTCGGGCCCTGTCGGACTCTGTCGGGCTCTGTCGGGCCCTGTCGGGCTCTGTCGGGCTCTGTCGGGCTCTGTCGGGCCCTGTCGGGCTCTGTCGGGCTCTGTCGGGACCTGTCGGGCTCTGTCGGGCTCTGTCGGGCTCTGTCGGGCTCTACTGGGCTCTGTCGGGCTCTGTCGGGCTCTGTCGGGCTCTGTCGGGCTCTACTGGGCCCTGTCGGGCCCTGTCGGGCTCTGTCGGGCTCTGTCGGGCTCTGTCGGGCTCAACTGGTCTCTGTCGGGTTCTGTCGGGCTCTGTCGGGCTCTGTCGGGCTCTGTCGGGCTCTACTGGGCTCTACTGGGCTCTGTCGGGCTCTGTCGGGCTCTACTGGGCCCTGTCGGGCTCTGTCGGGCTCTGTCGGGCCCTGTCGGGCCCTGTCGGGCTCTGTCGGGCTCTGTCGGGCTCTGTCGGGTTCTGTCGGGCTCTGTCGGGCTCTACTGGGCCCTGTCGGGCCCTGTCGGGCTCTGTCGGGCTCTGTCGGGCTCTGTCGGGCTCTACTGGGCCCTGTCGGGCCCTGTCGGGCCCTGTCGGGCTCTGTCGGGCTCTGTCGGGCTCTGTCGGGCTCTACTGGGCTCTGTCGGGCTCTGTCGGGCTCTGTCGGGCCCTGTCGGGCTCTATCGGGCTCTGTCGGGCTCTGTCGGGCTCTACTGGGCCCTGTCGGGCCCTGTCGGGCTCTGTCGGGCCCTGTCGGGCTCTGTCGGGCTCTGTCGGGCTCTGTCGGGCCCTGTCGGGCTCTGTCGGGCCCTGTCGGGCTCTGTCGGGCTCTGTCGGGCTCTGTTGGGCCCTGTCGGGCCCTGTCGGGCTCTTTCGGGCTCTGTCGGGCCCTGTCGGGCCCTGTCGGGCTCTGTCGGGCTCTGTCGGGCTCTACTGCAGTCTGTCGGGCCCTGTCGGGCTCTGTCGGGCCCTGTCGGGCTCTGTCGGGCTCTGTCGGGCTCTGTCGGGCTCTACTGGGCTCTGTCGGGCTCTACTGGGCTCTACTGGGCCCTGTCGGGCTCTGTCGGGCTCTGTCGGGCTCTGTCGGGCTCTGTCGGGCTCTACTGGGCTCTGTCGGGCTCTGTCGGGCTCTGTCGGGCTCTGTCGGAACCTGTCGGGCCCTGTCGGGCCCTGTCGGGCTCTGTCGGGCTCTACTGGGCTCTGTCGGGCTCTGTCGGGCTCTGTCGGGCCCTGTCGGGCTCTGTCGGGCTCTGTCGGGCTCTGTCGGGCACTTTCGGGCCCTGTCGGGCTCTGTCGGGCTCTGTCGGGCCCTGTCGGGCCCTGTCGGGCCCTGTCGGGCTCTGTCGGGCTCTACTGGGCCCTGTCGGGCTCTGTCGGGCTCTGTCGGGCCCTGTCGGGCTCTGTCGGGCTCTGTCGGGCTCTGTCGGGCTCTACTGGGCTCTACAGGGCTCTGTCGGGCCCTGTCGGGCTCTGTCGGGCTCTGTCGGGCTCTACTGGGCCCTGTCGGGCTCTGTCGGGCTCTGTCGGGCTCTACTGGGCCCTGTCGGGCTCTGTCGGCCTCTGTCAGGCTCTGTCGGGCTCTGTCGGGCTCTACTGGGCCCTGTCGGACCCTGTCGGGCCCTGTCGGGCTCTGTCGGGCTCTACTGGGCCCTGTCAGGCCCTGTCGGGCTCTGTCGGGCTCTGTCGGGCCCTGTCGGGCCCTGTCGGGCTCTGTCGGGCTCTGTCGGGCTCTACTGGGCCCTGTCGGGCCCTGTCGGGCTCTGTCGGGCCCTGTCGGGCTCTGTCGGGCTCTGTCGGGCTCTGTCGGGCCCTGTCGGGATCTGTCGGGCTCTGTCGGGCTCTGTCGGGCTCTACTGGGCCCTGTCGGGCCCTGTCGGGCTCTGTCGGGCCCTGTCGGGCTCTGTCGGGCTCTGTCGGGCTCTGTCGGGCTCTACTGGGCCCTGTCGGGCTCTGTCGGGCTCTATCGGGCCCTGTCGGGATCTGTCGGGCCCTGTCGGGCTCTGTCGGGCTCTGTCGGGCTCTGTCGGGCTCTACTGGGCTCTGTTGGGCTCTGTTGGGCTCTGTCGGGCCCTGTCGGGCTCTGTCGGGCTCTGTCGGGCCCTGTCGGGCCCTGTCGGGCTCTGTCGGGCTCTACTGGGCCCTGTCGGGCTCTGTCGGGCTCTGTCGGGCCCTGTCGGGCCCTGTCGGGCTCTGTCGGGCTCTGTCGGGCTCTACTGGGCCCTGTCGGGCCCTGTCGGGCCCTGTCGGGCTCTGTCGGGCTCTGTCGGGCTCTACTGGGCCCTGTCGGGCTCTGTCGGGCTCTGTCGGGCCCTGTCGGGCTCTGTCGGGCTCTGTCGGGCTCTGTTGGTCTCTGTTGGGATCTACTGGGCTCTGTCGGGCTCTGTCGGGCCCTGTCGGGCTCTGTCGGGCTCTGTCGGGCTCTACTGGGCTCTGTCGGGCTCTGTCGGGCCCTGTCGGGCCCTGTCGGGCCCTGTCGGGCTCTGTCGGGCTCTGTCGGGCTCTACTGGGCCCTGTCGGGCTCTGTCGGGCTCTGTCGGGCCCTGTCGGGCTCTGTCGGGCTCTGTCGGGCTCTGTCGGGCTCTACTGGGCCCTGTCGGGCCCTGTCGGGCTCTGTCGGGCTCTGTCGGGCTCTGTCGGGCTCTACTGGGCCCTGTCGGGCTCTGTCGGGCTCTGTCGGGCCCTGTCAGGCGCTGTCGGGCTCTGTCGGGCTCTGTCGGGCCCTGTCGGGCCCTGTCGGGCCCTGTCGGGCTCTACTGGGCTCTACTGGGCTCTGTCGGGCTCTGTCGGGCTATACTGGGCCCTGTCGGGCCCTGTCGGGCCCTGTCGGGCTCTGTCGGGCTCTGTCGGGCCCTGTCGGGCTCTGTCGGGCCCTGTCGGGCTCTGTCGGGCTCTACTGGGCTCTACTGGGCTCTGTCGGGCTCTGTCGGGCTCTACTGGGCCCTGTCGGGCCCTGTCGGGCCCTGTCGGGCTCTGTCGGGCTCTGTCGGGCTATGTCGGGCTCTGTCAGGCTCTACTGGGCTCTGTCGGGCTCTACTGGGCTCTGTCGGGCTCTGTCGGGCTCTGTCGGGCTCTACTGGGCTCTGTCGGGCTCTGTCGGGCTCTGTCGAGCCCTGTCGGGCTCTGTCGGGCTCTGTCGGGCTCTGTCGGGCACTTTCGGGCCCTGTCGGGCTCTGTCGGGCTCTGTCGGGCCCTGTCGGGCCCTGTCGGGCCCTGTCGGGCTCTGTCGGGCTCTACTGGGCCCTGTCGGGCTCTGTCGGGCTCTGTCGGGCCCTGTCGGGCTCTGTCGGGCTCTGTCGGGCTCTGTCGGGCTCTACTGGGCTCTACTGGGCTCTGTCGGGCCCTGTCGGGCTCTGTCGGGCTCTGTCGGGCTCTACTGGGCCCTGTCGGGCTCTGTCGGGCTCTGTCGGGCTCTACTGGGCCCTGTCGGGCTCTGTCGGGCTCTGTCGGGCTCTGTCGGGCTCTGTCGGGCTCTACTGGGCCCTGTCGGACCCTGTCGGGCCCTGTCGGGCTCTGTCGGACTCTGTCGGGCTCTGTCGGGCTCTGTCGGGCTCTGTCGGGCTCTACTGGGCCCTGTCGGGCCCTGTCGGGCCCTGTCGGGCTCTGTCGGGCTCTGTCGGGCTCTGTCGGGCTCTACTGGGCCCTGTCGGGCTCTGTCGGGCTCTGTCGGGCCCTGTCGGGCCCTGTCGGGCCCTGTCGGGCCCTGTCGGGCTCTGTCGGGCTCTACTGGGACCTGTCGGGCCCTGTCGGGCTCTGTCGGGCCCTGTCGGGCCCTGTCGGGCTCTGTCGGGCTCTGTCGGGCTCTGTCGGGCCCTGTCGGGCCCTGTCGGGCCCTGTCGGGCTCTACTGGGCTCTACTGGGCTCTGTCGGGCTCTGTCGGGCTCTACTGGGCCCTGTCGGGCCCTGTCGGGCTCTGTCGGGCTCTGTCGGGCCCTGTCGGGCCCTGTCGGGCTCTGTCGGGCTCTGTCGGGCCCTGTCGGGCTCTGTCGGGCCCTGTCGGGCTCTGTCGGGCTCTACTGGGCTCTACTGGGCTCTGTCGGGCTCTGTCGGGCTCTACTGGGCCCTGTCGGGCCCTGTCGGGCCCTGTCGGGCTCTGTCGGGCTCTGTCGGGCTATGTCGGGCTCTGTCGGGCTCTACTGGGCTCTGTCGGGCTCTACTGGGCTCTGTCGGGCTCTGTCGGGCTCTGTCGGGCTCTACTGGGCTCTACTGGGCTCTGTCGGGCCCTGTCGGGCTCTGTCGGGCTCTACTGGGCCCTGTCGGGCTCTGTCGGGCTCTGTCGGGCCCTGTCGGGCTCTGTCGGGCTCTGTCGGGCTCTGTCGGGCTCTACTGGGCTCTACTGGGCTCTGTCGGGCCCTGTCGGGCTCTGTCGGGCTCTGTCGGGCTCTACTGGGCCCTGTCGGGCTCTGTCGGGCTCTGTCGGGCTCTACTGGGCCCTGTCGGGCTCTGTCGGGCTCTGTCGGGCTCTGTCGGGCTCTGTCGGGCTCTACTGGGCCCTGTCGGACCCTGTCGGGCCCTGTCGGGCTCTGTCGGACTCTGTCGGGCTCTGTCGGGCTCTGTCGGGCTCTGTCGGGCTCTACTGGGCCCTGTCGGGCCCTGTCGGGCCCTGTCGGGCTCTGTCGGGCTCTGTCGGGCTCTGTCGGGCTCTACTGGGCCCTGTCGGGCTCTGTCGGGCTCTGTCGGGCCCTGTCGGGCCCTGTCGGGCCCTGTCGGGCCCTGTCGGGCTCTGTCGGGCTCTACTGGGACCTGTCGGGCCCTGTCGGGCTCTGTCGGGCCCTGTCGGGCCCTGTCGGGCTCTGTCGGGCTCTGTCGGGCTCTGTCGGGCCCTGTCGGGCCCTGTCGGGCCCTGTCGGGCTCTACTGGGCTCTACTGGGCTCTGTCGGGCTCTGTCGGGCTCTACTGGGCCCTGTCGGGCCCTGTCGGGCTCTGTCGGGCTCTGTCGGGCCCTGTCGGGCCCTGTCGGGCTCTGTCGGGCTCTGTCGGGCCCTGTCGGGCTCTGTCGGGCCCTGTCGGGCTCTGTCGGGCTCTACTGGGCTCTACTGGGCTCTGTCGGGCTCTGTCGGGCTCTACTGGGCCCTGTCGGGCCCTGTCGGGCCCTGTCGGGCTCTGTCGGGCTCTGTCGGGCTATGTCGGGCTCTGTCGGGCTCTACTGGGCTCTGTCGGGCTCTACTGGGCTCTGTCGGGCTCTGTCGGGCTCTGTCGGGCTCTACTGGGCTCTGTCGGGCTCTGTCGGGCTCTGTCGAGCCCTGTCGGGCTCTGTCGGGCTCTGTCGGGCTCTGTCGGGCACTTTCGGGCCCTGTCGGGCTCTGTCGGGCTCTGTCGGGCCCTGTCGGGCCCTGTCGGGCCCTGTCGGGCTCTGTCGGGCTCTACTGGGCCCTGTCGGGCTCTGTCGGGCTCTGTCGGGCCCTGTCGGGCTCTGTCGGGCTCTGTCGGGCTCTGTCGGGCTCTACTGGGCTCTACTGGGCTCTGTCGGGCCCTGTCGGGCTCTGTCGTGCTCTGTCGGGCTCTACTGGGCCCTGTCGGGCTCTGTCGGGCTCTGTCGGGCTCTACTGGGCCCTGTCGGGCTCTGTCGGGCTCTGTCGGGCTCTGTCGGGCTCTACTGGGCCCTGTCGGACCCTGTCGGGCCCTGTCGGGCTCTGTCGGACTCTGTCGGGCTCTGTCGGGCTCTGTCGGGCTCTGTCGGGCTCTACTGGGCCCTGTCGGGCCCTGTCGGGCCCTGTCGGGCTCTGTCGGGCTCTGTCGGGCTCTGTCGGGCTCTACTGGGCCCTGTCGGGCTCTGTCGGGCCCTGTCGGGCCCTGTCGGGCTCTGTCGGGCTCTGTCGGGCTCTGACGGGTTCTGTCGTGCTCTGTCGGGCTCTGTCGGGCTCTACTGGGCCCTGTCGTGCCCTGTCGGGCCCTGTCGGGCTCTGTCGGGCTCTGTCGGGCTCTACTGGGCCCTGTCGGGCCCTGTCGGGCTCTGTCGGGCTCTGTCGGGCCCTGTCGGGCCCTGTCGGGCTCTGTCGGGCTCTGTCGGGCTCTACTGGGCCCTGTCGGGCCCTGTCGGGCTCTGTCGGGCCCTGTCGGGCTCTGTCGGGCTCTGTCGGGCTCTGTCGGGCCCTGTCGGGATCTGTCGAGCTCTGTCGGGCTCTGTCGGGCTCTACTGGGCCCTGTCGGGCCCTGTCGGGCTCTGTCGGGCCCTGTCGGACTCTGTCGGGCTCTGTCGGGCTCTGTCGGGCTCTACTGGGCTCTGTCGGGCTCTGTCGGGCTCTGTCGGTATCTGTCGGGCCCTGTCGGGCCCTGTCGGGCTCTGTCGGGCTCTACTGGGCCCTGTCGGGCTCTACTGGGCCCTGTCGGGCTCTGTCGGGCTCTGTCGGGCCCTGTCGGGCCCTGTCGGGCTCTGTCGGGCTCTGTCGGGCTCTACTGGGCCCTGTCGGGCCCTGTCGGGCCCTGTCGGGCTCTGTCGGGCTCTGTCGGGCTCTACTGGGCCCTGTCGGGCTCTGTCGGGCTCTGTCGGGCCCTGTCGGGCTCTGTCGGGCTCTGTCGGGCTCTGTTGGGCTCTGTTGCGATCTACTGGGCTCTGTCGGGCTCTGTCGGGCCCTGTCGGGCTCTGTCGGGCTCTGTCGGGCTCTGTCGGGCTCTACTGGGCTCTGTCGGGCTCTGTCGGGCCCTGTCGGGCCCTGTCGGGCCCTGTCGGGCTCTGTCGGGCTCTGTCGGGCTCTACTGGGCCCTGTCGGGCTCTGTCGGGCTCTGTCGGGCCCTGTCGGGCTCTGTCGGGCTCTGTCGGGCTCTGTCGGGCTCTACTGGGCCCTGTCGGGCCCTGTCGGGCCCTGTCGGGCTCTGTCGGGCTCTGTCGGGCTCTGTCGGGCTCTACTGGGCCCTGTGGGGCTCTGTGGGGCTCTGTCGGGCCCTGTCGGGCCCTGTCGGGCCCTGTCAGGCTCTGTCGGGCTCTGTCGGGCTCTACTGGGCCCTGTCGGGCCCTGTCGGGCCCTGTCGGGCTCTACTGGGCTCTACTGGGCTCTGTCGGGCTCTGTCGGGCTCTACTGGGCCCTGTCGGGCCCTGTCGGGCTCTGTCGGGCCCTGTCGGGCCCTGTCGGGCTCTGTCGGGCTCTGTCGGGCCCTGTCGGGCTCTGTCGGGCACTGTCGGGCTCTGTCGGGCTCTACCGGGCTCTACTGGGCTCTGTCGGGCTCTGTCGGGCTCTACTGGGCCCTGTCGGGCCCTGTCGGGCCCTGTCGGGCTCTATCGGGCCCTGTCGGGATCTGTCGGGCCCTGTCGGGCTCTGTCGGGCTCTGTCGGGCCCTGTCGGGCCCTGTCGGGCTCTGTCGGGCTCTGTCGGGCCCTATCGGGCCCTGTCGGGCTCTGTCGGGCTCTGTCGGGCTCTACTGGGCCCTGTCGGGCCCTGTCGGGCTCTGTCGGGCTCTGTCGGGCTCTACTGGGCCCTGTCGGGCTCTGTCGGGCTCTGTCGGGCTCTACTGGGCTCTGTCGGGCCCTGTCGGGTTCTGTCGGGCTCTGTCGGGCTCTGTCAGGCTCTGTTGGGCTCTGTTGGGCTCTACTGGGCTCTGTCGGGCTCTGTCGGGCCCTGTCCGGCTCTAGTGGGCCCTGTCGGACCCTTTCGGGCTCTTTCGGGCTCTGTCGGGCCCTGTCGGGCCCTGTCGGGCTCTGTCGGGCTCTGTCGGGCTCTACTGCAGTCTGTCGGGCCCTGTCGGGCTCTGTCGGGCTCTGTCGGGCTCTACTGGGCTCTGTCGGGCTCTACTGGGCTCTACTGGGCCCTGTCGGGCTCTGTCGGGCTTTGTCGTGCTCTGTCGGGCTCTGTCGGGCTCTACTGGGCTCTGTCGGGCTCTGTCGGGCCCTGTCGGTCTCTGCCGGAACCTGTCGGGCTCTGTCGGGCTCTGTCGGGCTCTGTCGGGCTCTACTGGGCTCTGTCGGGCTCTGTCGGGCTCTGTCGGGCCCTGTCGGGCTCTGTCGGGCTCTGTCGGGCACTTTCGGGCCCTGTCGGGCTCTGTCGGGCCCTGTCGGGCCCTGTCGGGCCCTGTCGGGCTCTGTCGGGCTCTACTGGGCCCTGTCGGGATCTGTCGGGCTCTGTCGGGCCCTGTCGGGCTCTGTCGGGCTCTGTCGGGCTCTGTCGGGCTCTACTGGGCTCTACTGGGCTCTGTCGGGCCCTGTCGGGCTCTGTCGGGCTCTGTCGGGCTCTACTGGGCCCTGTCGGGCTCTGTCGGGCTCTGTCGGGCTCTACTGGGCCCTGTCGGGCTCTGTCGGGCTCTGTCGGGCTCTGTCGGGCTCTACTGGGCCCTGTCGGACCCTGTCGGGCCCTGTCGGGCTCTATCGGACTCTGTCGGGCTCTGTCGGGCTCTGTCGGGCTCTGCTGGGCCCTGTCGGGCCCTGTCGGGCCCTGTCGGGCCCTGTCGGGCTCTGTCGGGCTCTGACGGGTTCTGTCGGGCTCTGTCGGGCTCTGTCGGGCTCTACTGGGCCCTGTCGGGCTCTGTCGGGCCCTGTCGGGCCCTGTCGGGCTCTGTCGGGCTCTGTCGGGCTCTGACGGGTTCTGTCGGGCTCTGTCGGGCTCTGTCGGGCTCTACTGGGCCCTGTCGTGCCCTGTCGGGCCCTGTCGGGCTCTGTCGGGCTCTGTCGGGCTCTACTGGGCCCTGTCGGGCTCTGTCGGGCTCTGTCGGGCCCTGTCGGGCCCTGTCGGGCTCTGTCGGGCTCTGTCGGGCTCTACTGGGCCCTGTCGGGCCCTGTCGGGCTCTGTCGGGCCCTGTCGGGCTCTGTCGGGCTCTGTCGGGCTCTGTCGGGCCCTGTCGGGATCTGTCGGGCTCTGTCGGGCTCTGTCGGGCTCTACTGGGCCCTGTCGGGCCCTGTCGGGCTCTGTCGGGCCCTGTCGGGCTCTGTCGGGCTCTGTCGGGCTCTGTCGGGCTCTACTGGGCCCTGTCGGGCCCTGTCGGGCTCTGTCGGGCTCTGTCGGGCTCTACTGGGCCCTGTCGGGCTCTGTCGGGCTCTATCGGGCCCTGTCGGGATTTGTCGGGCCCTGTCGGGCTCTGTCGGGCTCTGTCGGGCTCTGTCGGGCTCTACTGGGCTCTGTTGGGCTCTGTTGGGCTCTGTCGGGCCCTGTCGGGCTCTGTCGGTATCTGTCGGGCCCTGTCGGGCCCTGTCGGGCTCTGTCGGGCTCTGTCGGGCTCTGTCGGGCCCTGTCGGGCCCTGTCGGGCTCTGTCGGGCTCTGTCGGGCTCTACTGGGCCCTGTCGGGCTCTGTCGGGCTCTGTCGGGCCCTGTCGGGCTCTGTCGGGCTCTGTCGGGCTCTGTTGGGCTCTGTTGGGATCTACTGGGCTCTGTCGGGCTCTGTCGGGCCCTGTCGGGCTCTGTCGGGCTCTGTCGGGCTCTGTCGGGCTCTACTGGGCTCTCTCGGGTTCTCTCGGGCCCAGTCGGGCCCTGTCGGGCCCTGTCGGGCTCTGTCGGGCTCTGTCGGGCTCTACTGGGCCCTGTTGGGCCCTGTCGGGCTCTGTCGGGCTCTGTCGGGCTCTGTCGGGCCCTGTCGGGCTCTGTCGGGCTCTGTCGGGCTCTACTGGGCCCTGTCGGGCCCTGTCGGGCCCTGTCGGGCTCTGTCGGGCTCTGTCGGGCTCTGTCGGGCTCTACTGGGCCCTGTCGGGCTCTGTCGGGCTCTGTCGGGCCCTGTCGGGCCCTGTCGGGCCCTGTCAGGCTCTGTCGGGCTCTGTCGGGCTCTACTGGGCCCTGTCGGGCCCTGTCGGGCCCTGTCGGGCTCTACTGGGCTCTACTGGGCTCTGTCGGGCTCTGTCGGGCTCTACTGGGCCCTGTCGGGCTCTGTCGGGCTCTGTCGGGCCCTGTCGGGCCCTGTCGGGCTCTGTCGGGCTCTGTCGGGCCCTGTCGGGCTCTGTCGGGCCCTGTCGGGCTCTGTCGGGCTCTACTGGGCTCTACTGGGCTCTGTCGGGCTCTGTCGGGCTCTACTGGGCCCTGTCGGGCCCTGTCGGGCCCTGTCGGGCTCTGTCGGGCTCTACTGGGCTCTGTCGGGCTCTGTCGGTCTCTGTCGGGCTCTGTCAGGCTCTACTGGGCTCTGTCGGGCTCTGTCGGGCTCTGTCGGGCTCTACTGGGCCCTGTCGGGCTCTGTCGGGCCCTGTCGGGCTCTGTCGGGCTCTGTCGGGCTCTGTCGGGCTCTACTGGGCTCTGTCGGGCTCTGTCGGGCTCTGTCGGGCTCTGTCGGGCTCTACTGGGCCCTGTCGGGCTCTGTCGGGCTCTATCGACCCCTGTCGGGCTCTGTCGGGCCCTGTCGGGCCCTGTCGGGCTCTGTCGGGCTCTGTCGTGCCCTGTCGGGCCCTGTCGGGCTCTGTCGGGCTCTATCGGGCTCCACTGGGCCCTGTCGGGCCCTGTCGGGCTCTGTCGGGCTCTGTCGGGCCCTGTCGGGCCCTGTCGGGCTCTGTCGGGCTCTGTCGGGCTCTACTGGGCCCTGTCGGGCCCTGTCGGGCTCTGTCGGGCCCTGTCGGGCTCTGTCGGGCTCTGTCGGGCACTTTCGGGCCCTGTCGGGCTCTGTCGGGCTCTGTCGGGCCCTGTCGGGCCCTGTCGGGCCCTGTCGGGCTCTGTCGGGCTCTACTGGGCCCTGTCGGGCTCTGTCGGGCTCTGTCGGGCCCTGTCGGGCTCTGTCGGGCTCTGTCGGGCTCTGTCGGGCTCTACTGGGCTCTACTGGGCTCTGTCGGGCCCTGTCGGGCTCTGTCGGGCTCTGTCGGGCTCTACTGGGCCCTGTCGGGCTCTGTCGGGCTCTGTCGGGCTCTACTGGGCCCTGTCGGGCTCTGTCGGGCTCTGTCGGGCTCTGTCGGGCTCTGTCGGGCTCTACTGGGCCCTGTCGGACCCTGTCGGGCCCTGTCGGGCTCTGTCGGACTCTGTCGGGCTCTGTCGGGCTCTGTCGGGCTCTGTCGGGCTCTACTGGGCCCTGTCGGGCCCTGTCGGGCCCTGTCGGGCTCTGTCGGGCTCTGTCGGGCTCTGTCGGGCTCTACTGGGCCCTGTCGGGCTCTGTCGGGCTCTGTCGGGCCCTGTCGGGCCCTGTCGGGCCCTGTCGGGCCCTGTCGGGCTCTGTCGGGCTCTACTGGGACCTGTCGGGCCCTGTCGGGCTCTGTCGGGCCCTGTCGGGCCCTGTCGGGCTCTGTCGGGCTCTGTCGGGCTCTGTCGGGCCCTGTCGGGCCCTGTCGGGCCCTGTCGGGCTCTACTGGGCTCTACTGGGCTCTGTCGGGCTCTGTCGGGCTCTACTGGGCCCTGTCGGGCCCTGTCGGGCTCTGTCGGGCTCTGTCGGGCCCTGTCGGGCCCTGTCGGGCTCTGTCGGGCTCTGTCGGGCCCTGTCGGGCTCTGTCGGGCCCTGTCGGGCTCTGTCGGGCTCTACTGGGCTCTACTGGGCTCTGTCGGGCTCTGTCGGGCTCTACTGGGCCCTGTCGGGCCCTGTCGGGCCCTGTCGGGCTCTGTCGGTCTCTGTCGGGCTATGTCGGGCTCTGTCGGGCTCTACTGGGCTCTGTCGGGCTCTACTGGGCTCTGTCGGGCTCTGTCGGGCTCTGTCGGGCTCTACTGGGCTCTGTCGGGCTCTGTCGGGCTCTGTCGAGCCCTGTCGGGCTCTGTCGGGCTCTGTCGGGCTCTGTCGGGCACTTTCGGGCCCTGTCGGGCTCTGTCGGGCTCTGTCGGGCCCTGTCGGGCCCTGTCGGGCCCTGTCGGGCTCTGTCGGGCTCTACTGGGCCCTGTCGGGCTCTGTCGGGCTCTGTCGGGCCCTGTCGGGCTCTGTCGGGCTCTGTCGGGCTCTGTCGGGCTCTACTGGGCTCTACTGGGCTCTGTCGGGCCCTGTCGGGCTCTGTCGTGCTCTGTCGGGCTCTACTGAGCCCTGTCGGGCTCTGTCGGGCTCTGTCGGGCTCTACTGGGCCCTGTCGGGCTCTGTCGGGCTCTGTCGGGCTCTGTCGGGCTCTACTGGGCCCTGTCGGACCCTGTCGGGCCCTGTCGGGCTCTGTCGGACTCTGTCGGGCTCTGTCGGGCTCTGTCGGGCTCTGTCGGGCTCTACTGGGCCCTGTCGGGCCCTGTCGGGCCCTGTCGGGCTCTGTCGGGCTCTGTCGGGCTCTGTCGGGCTCTACTGGGCCCTGTCGGGCTCTGTCGGGCCCTGTCGGGCCCTGTCGGGCTCTGTCGGGCTCTGTCGGGCTCTGACGGGTTCTGTCGGGCTCTGTCGGGCTCTGTCGGGCTCTACTGGGCCCTGTCGTGCCCTGTCGGGCCCTGTCGGGCTCTGTCGGGCTCTGTCGGGCTCTACTGGGCCCTGTCGGGCCCTGTCGGGCTCTGTCGGGCTCTGTCGGGCCCTGTCGGGCCCTGTCGGGCTCTGTCGGGCTCTGTCGGGCTCTACTGGGCCCTGTCGGGCCCTGTCGGGCTCTGTCGGGCCCTGTCGGGCTCTGTCGGGCTCTGTCGGGCTCTGTCGGGCCCTGTCGGGATCTGTCGAGCTCTGTCGGGCTCTGTCGGGCTCTACTGGGCCCTGTCGGGCCCTGTCGGGCTCTGTCGGGCCCTGTCGGACTCTGTCGGGCTCTGTCGGGCTCTGTCGGGCTCTACTGGGCTCTGTCCGGCTCTGTCGGGCTCTGTCGGTATCTGTCGGGCCCTGTCGGGCCCTGTCGGGCTCTGTCGGGCTCTACTGGGCCCTGTCGGGCTCTACTGGGCCCTGTCGGGCTCTGTCGGGCTCTGTCGGGCCCTGTCGGGCCCTGTCGGGCTCTGTCGGGCTCTGTCGGGCTCTACTGGGCCCTGTCGGGCCCTGTCGGGCCCTGTCGGGCTCTGTCGGGCTCTGTCGGGCTCTACTGGGCCCTGTCGGGCTCTGTCGGGCTCTGTCGGGCCCTGTCGGGCTCTGTCGGGCTCTGTCGGGCTCTGTTGGGCTCTGTTGCGATCTACTGGGCTCTGTCGGGCTCTGTCGGGCCCTGTCGGGCTCTGTCGGGCTCTGTCGGGCTCTGTCGGGCTCTACTGGGCTCTGTCGGGCTCTGTCGGGCCCTGTCGGGCCCTGTCGGGCCCTGTCGGGCTCTGTCGGGCTCTGTCGGGCTCTACTGGGCCCTGTCGGGCTCTGTCGGGCTCTGTCGGGCCCTGTCGGGCTCTGTCGGGCTCTGTCGGGCTCTGTCGGGCTCTACTGGGCCCTGTCGGGCCCTGTCGGGCCCTGTCGGGCTCTGTCGGGCTCTGTCGGGCTCTGTCGGGCTCTACTGGGCCCTGTGGGGCTCTGTGGGGCTCTGTCGGGCCCTGTCGGGCCCTGTCGGGCCCTGTCAGGCTCTGTCGGGCTCTGTCGGGCTCTACTGGGCCCTGTCGGGCCCTGTCGGGCCCTGTCGGGCTCTACTGGGCTCTACTGGGCTCTGTCGGGCTCTGTCGGGCTCTACTGGGCCCTGTCGGGCCCTGTCGGGCTCTGTCGGGCCCTGTCGGGCCCTGTCGGGCTCTGTCGGGCTCTGTCGGGCCCTGTCGGGCTCTGTCGGGCACTGTCGGGCTCTGTCGGGCTCTACCGGGCTCTACTGGGCTCTGTCGGGCTCTGTCGGGCTCTACTGGGCCCTGTCGGGCCCTGTCGGGCCCTGTCGGGCTCTATCGGGCCCTGTCGGGATCTGTCGGGCCCTGTCGGGCTCTGTCGGGCTCTGTCGGGCCCTGTCGGGCCCTGTCGGGCTCTGTCGGGCTCTGTCGGGCCCTATCGGGCCCTGTCGGGCTCTGTCGGGCTCTGTCGGGCTCTACTGGGCCCTGTCGGGCCCTGTCGGGCTCTGTCGGGCTCTGTCGGGCTCTACTGGGCCCTGTCGGGCTCTGTCGGGCTCTGTCGGGCTCTACTGGGCTCTGTCGGGCCCTGTCGGGTTCTGTCGGGCTCTGTCGGGCTCTGTCAGGCTCTGTTGGGCTCTGTTGGGCTCTACTGGGCTCTGTCGGGCTCTGTCGGGCCCTGTCCGGCTCTAGTGGGCCCTGTCGGACCCTTTCGGGCTCTTTCGGGCTCTGTCGGGCCCTGTCGGGCCCTGTCGGGCTCTGTCGGGCTCTGTCGGGCTCTACTGCAGTCTGTCGGGCCCTGTCGGGCTCTGTCGGGCTCTGTCGGGCTCTACTGGGCTCTGTCGGGCTCTACTGGGCTCTACTGGGCCCTGTCGGGCTCTGTCGGGCTCTGTCGTGCTCTGTCGGGCTCTGTCGGGCTCTACTGGGCTCTGTCGGGCTCTGTCGGGCCCTGTCGGTCTCTGCCGGAACCTGTCGGGCTCTGTCGGGCTCTGTCGGGCTCTGTCGGGCTCTACTGGGCTCTGTCGGGCTCTGTCGGGCTCTGTCGGGCCCTGTCGGGCTCTGTCGGGCTCTGTCGGGCACTTTCGGGCCCTGTCGGGCTCTGTCGGGCCCTGTCGGGCCCTGTCGGGCCCTGTCGGGCTCTGTCGGGCTCTACTGGGCCCTGTCGGGATCTGTCGGGCTCTGTCGGGCCCTGTCGGGCTCTGTCGGGCTCTGTCGGGCTCTGTCGGGCTCTACTGGGCTCTACTGGGCTCTGTCGGGCCCTGTCGGGCTCTGTCGGGCTCTGTCGGGCTCTACTGGGCCCTGTCGGGCTCTGTCGGGCTCTGTCGGGCTCTACTGGGCCCTGTCGGGCTCTGTCGGGCTCTGTCGGGCTCTGTCGGGCTCTACTGGGCCCTGTCGGACCCTGTCGGGCCCTGTCGGGCTCTGTCGGACTCTGTCGGGCTCTGTCGGGCTCTGTCGGGCTCTGCTGGGCCCTGTCGGGCCCTGTCGGGCCCTGTCGGGCCCTGTCGGGCTCTGTCGGGCTCTGACGGGTTCTGTCGGGCTCTGTCGGGCTCTGTCGGGCTCTACTGGGCCCTGTCGGGCTCTGTCGGGCCCTGTCGGGCCCTGTCGGGCTCTGTCGGGCTCTGTCGGGCTCTGACGGGTTCTGTCGGGCTCTGTCGGGCTCTGTCGGGCTCTACTGGGCCCTGTCGTGCCCTGTCGGGCCCTGTCGGGCTCTGTCGGGCTCTGTCGGGCTCTACTGGGCCCTGTCGGGCTCTGTCGGGCTCTGTCGGGCCCTGTCGGGCCCTGTCGGGCTCTGTCGGGCTCTGTCGGGCTCTACTGGGCCCTGTCGGGCCCTGTCGGGCTCTGTCGGGCCCTGTCGGGCTCTGTCGGGCTCTGTCGGGCTCTGTCGGGCCCTGTCGGGATCTGTCGGGCTCTGTCGGGCTCTGTCGGGCTCTACTGGGCCCTGTCGGGCCCTGTCGGGCTCTGTCGGGCCCTGTCGGGCTCTGTCGGGCTCTGTCGGGCTCTGTCGGGCTCTACTGGGCTCTGTCGGGCTCTGTCGGGCTCTGTCGGGCTCTACTGGGCCCTGTCGGGCTCTGTCGGGCTCTATCGGGCCCTGTCGGGATTTGTCGGGCCCTGTCGGGCTCTGTCGGGCTCTGTCGGGCTCTGTCGGGCTCTACTGGGCTCTGTTGGGCTCTGTTGGGCTCTGTCGGGCCCTGTCGGGCTCTGTCGGTATCTGTCGGGCCCTGTCGGGCCCTGTCGGGCTCTGTCGGGCTCTGTCGGGCTCTGTCGGGCCCTGTCGGGCCCTGTCGGGCTCTGTCGGGCTCTGTCGGGCTCTACTGGGCCCTGTCGGGCTCTGTCGGGCTCTGTCGGGCCCTGTCGGGCTCTGTCGGGCTCTGTCGGGCTCTGTTGGGCTCTGTTGGGATCTACTGGGCTCTGTCGGGCTCTGTCGGGCCCTGTCGGGCTCTGTCGGGCTCTGTCGGGCTCTGTCGGGCTCTACTGGGCTCTGTCGGGTTCTCTCGGGCCCAGTCGGGCCCTGTCGGGCCCTGTCGGGCTCTGTCGGGCTCTGTCGGGCTCTACTGGGCCCTGTTGGGCCCTGTCGGGCTCTGTCGGGCTCTGTCGGGCTCTGTCGGGCCCTGTCGGGCTCTGTCGGGCTCTGTCGGGCTCTACTGGGCCCTGTCGGGCCCTGTCGGGCTCTGTCGGGCTCTGTCGGGCTCTGTCGGGCCCTGTCGGGCCCTGTCGGGCCCTGTCAGGCTCTGTCGGGCTCTGTCGGGCTCTACTGGGCCCTGTCGGGCCCTGTCGGGCCCTGTCGGGCTCTACTGGGCTCTACTGGGCTCTGTCGGGCTCTGTCGGGCTCTACTGGGCCCTGTCGGGCCCTGTCGGGCTCTGTCGGGCTCTGTCGGGCCCTGTCGGGCCCTGTCGGGCTCTGTCGGGCTCTGTCGGGCCCTGTCGGGCTCTGTCGGGCCCTGTCGGGCTCTGTCGGGCTCTACTGGGCTCTACTGGGCTCTGTCGGGCTCTGTCGGGCTCTACTGGGCCCTGTCGGGCCCTGTCGGGCCCTGTCGGGCTCTGTCGGGCTCTACTGGGCTCTGTCGGGCTCTGTCGGTCTCTGTCGGGCTCTGTCAGGCTCTACTGGGCTCTGTCGGGCTCTGTCGGGCTCTGTCGGGCTCTACTGGGCCCTGTCGGGCTCTGTCGGGCCCTGTCGGGCTCTGTCGGGCTCTGTCGGGCTCTGTCGGGCTCTGTCGGGCTCTACTGGGCCCTGTCGGGCCCTGTCGGGCTCTGTCGGGCTCTGTCGGGCCCTGTCGGGCCCTGTCGGGCTCTGTCGGGCTCTGTCGGGCCCTGTCGGGCCCTGTCGGGCTCTGTCGGGCTCTGTCGGGCTCTACTGGGCTCTACTGGGCTCTGTCGGGCTCTGTCGGGCTCTACTGGGCCCTGTCGGGCCCTGTCGGGCCCTGTCGGGCTCTGTCGGGCTCTACTGGGCTCTGTCGGGCTCTGTCGGTCTCTGTCGGGCTCTGTCAGGCTCTACTGGGCTCTGTCGGGCTCTGTCGGGCCCTGTCGGGCTCTACTGGGCCCTGTCGGGCTCTGTCGGGCCCTGTCGGGCTCTGTCGGGCTCTGTCGGGCTCTGTCGGGCTCTACTGGGCTCTGTCGGGCTCTGTCGGGCTCTGTCGGGCTCTGTCGGGCTCTACTGGGCCCTGTCGGGCTCTGTCGGGCTCTATCGGGCCCTGTCGGGCTCTGTCGGGCCCTGTCGGGCCCTGTCGGGCTCTGTCGGGCTCTGTCGTGCCCTGTCGGGCCCTGTCGGGCTCTGTCGGGCTCTGTCGGGCTCCACTGGGCCCTGTCGGGCCCTGTCGGGCTCTGTCGGGCTCTGTCGGGCCCTGTCGGGCCCTGTCGGGCTCTGTCGGGCTCTGTCGGGCTCTACTGGGCCCTGTCGGGCCCTGTCGGGCTCTGTCGGGCTCTGTCGGGCTCTGTCGGGCCCTGTCGGGATCTGTCGGGCTCTGTCGGGCTCTGTCGGGCTCTACTGGGCCCTGTCGTGCCCTGTCGGGCCCTGTCGGGCTCTACTGGGCTCTACTGGGCTCTGTCGGGCTCTGTCGGGCTCTACTGGGCCCTGTCGGGCTCTGTCGGGCTCTGTCGGGCCCTGTCGGGCCCTGTCGGGCTCTGTCGGGCTGGGTCGGGCTCTGTCGGGTTCTGTCGGGCTCTGTCGGGCTCTGTCGGGCTCTGTCGGGCTCTACTGGGCTCTACTGGGCTCTGTCGGGCTCTGTCGGGCTCTACTGGGCCCTGTCGGGCTCTGTCGGGCTCTGTCGGGCCCTGTCGGGCCCTGTCGGGCTCTGTCGGGCTGGGTCGGGCTCTGTCGGGTTCTGTCGGGCTCTGTCGGGCTCTGTCGGGCTCTGTCGGGCTCTACTGGGCCCTGTCGAGCCCTGTCGGGCTCTGTCGGGCTCTGTCGGGCTCTGTTGGGCTCTACTGGGCCCTGTCGGGCCCTGTCGGGCCCTGTCGGGCTCTGTCGGGCTCTGTCGGGCTCTGTCGGGCTCTACTGGGCTCTGTCGGGCTCTGTCGGGCTCTGTCGGGCCCTGTCGGGCTCTGTCGGGCTCTGTCGGGCTCTGTCGGGCTCTACTGGGCCCTGTCGGGCCCTGTCGGGCTCTGTCGGGCCCTGTCGGGCTCTGTCGGGCTCTGTCGGGCTCTGTCGGGCCCTGTTGGGCTCTGTCGGGCCCTGTCGGGCTCTGTCGGGCTCTGTCGGGCTCTGTTGGGCCCTGTCGGGCCCTGTCGGGCTCTTTCGGGCTCTGTCGGGCCCTGTCGGGCCCTGTCGGGCTCTGTCGGGCTCTGTCGGGCTCTACTGCAGTCTGTCGGGCCCTGTCGGGCTCTGTCGGGCCCTGTCGGGCTCTGTCGGGCTCTGTCGGGCTCTACTGGGCTCTACTGGGCCCTGTCGGGCTCTGTCGGGCTCTGTCGGGCTCTACTGGGCCCTGTCGGGCCCTGTCGGGCTCTGTCGGGCTCTGTCGGGCTCTACTGGGCTCTGTCGGGCCCTGTCGGGCTCTGTCGGGCCCTGTCGGGCTCTGTCGGGCTCTGTCAGGCTCTGTTGGGCTCTGTTGGGCTCTACTGGGCTCTGTCGGGCTCTGTCGGGCCCTGTCCGGCTCTACTGGGCCCTGTCGGACCCTTTCGGGCTCTTTCGGGCTCTGTCGGGCCCTGTCGGGCCCTGTCGGGCTCTGTCGGGCTCTGTCGGGCTCTACTGCAGTCTGTCGGGCCCTGTCGGGCTCTGTCGGGCTCTGTCGGGCTCTACTGGGCTCTGTCGGGCTCTACTGGGCTCTACTGGGCCCTGTCGGGCTCTGTCGGGCTCTGTCGTGCTCTGTCGGGCTCTGTCGGGCTCTACTGGGCTCTGTCGGGCTCTGTCGGGCCCTGTCGGGCTCTGCCGGAACCTGTCGGGCTCTGTCGGGCTCTGTCGGGCTCTGTCGGGCTCTACTGGGCTCTGTCGGGCTCTGTCGGGCTCTGTCGGGCCCTGTCGGGCTCTGTCGGGCTCTGTCGGGCACTTTCGGGCCCTGTCGGGCTCTGTCGGGCCCTGTCGGGCCCTGTCGGGCCCTGTCGGGCTCTGTCGGGCTCTACTGGGCCCTGTCGGGCTCTGTCGGGCTCTGTCGGGCCCTGTCGGGCTCTGTCGGGCTCTGTCGGGCTCTGTCGGGCTCTACTGGGCTCTACTGGGCTCTGTCGGGCCCTGTCGGGCTCTGTCGGGCTCTGTCGGGCTCTACTGGGCCCTGTCGGGCTCTGTCGGGCTCTGTCGGGCTCTACTGGGCCCTGTCGGGCTCTGTCGGGCTCTGTCGGGCTCTGTCGGGCTCTACTGGGCCCTGTCGGACCCTGTCGGGCCCTGTCGGGCTCTGTCGGACTCTGTCGGGCTCTGTCGGGCTCTGTCGGGCTCTGTCGGGCTCTGCTGGGCCCTGTCGGGCCCTGTCGGGCCCTGTCGGGCCCTGTCGGGCTCTGTCGGGCTCTGACGGGTTCTGTCGGGCTCTGTCGGGCTCTGTCGGGCTCTACTGGGCCCTGTCGGGCTCTGTCGGGCCCTGTCGGGCCCTGTCGGGCTCTGTCGGGCTCTGTCGGGCTCTGACGGGTTCTGTCGGGCTCTGTCGGGCTCTGTCGGGCTCTACTGGGCCCTGTCGTGCCCTGTCGGGACCTGTCGGGCTCTGTCGGGCTCTGTCGGGCTCTACTGGGCCCTGTCGGGCTCTGTCGGGCTCTGTCGGGCCCTGTCGGGCCCTGTCGGGCTCTGTCGGGCTCTGTCGGGCTCTACTGGGCCCTGTCGGGCCCTGTCGGGCTCTGTCGGGCCCTGTCGGGCTCTGTCGGGCTCTGTCGGGCTCTGTCGGGCCCTGTCGGGATCTGTCGGGCTCTGTCGGGCTCTGTCGGGCTCTACTGGGCCCTGTCGGGCCCTGTCGGGCTCTGTCGGGCCCTGTCGGGCTCTGTCGGGCTCTGTCGGGCTCTGTCGGGCTCTACTGGGCTCTGTCGGGCTCTGTCGGGCTCTGTCGGGCTCTACTGGGCCCTGTCGGGCTCTGTCGGGCTCTATCGGGCCCTGTCGGGATTTGTCGGGCCCTGTCGGGCTCTGTCGGGCTCTGTCGGGCTCTGTCGGGCTCTACTGGGCTCTGTTGGGCTCTGTTGGGCTCTGTCGGGCCCTGTCGGGCTCTGTCGGTATCTGTCGGGCCCTGTCGGGCCCTGTCGGGCTCTGTCGGGCTCTGTCGGGTTCTGTCGGGCTCTACTGGGCCCTGTCGGGCTCTGTCGGGCTCTGTCGGGCCCTGTCGGGCCCTGTCGGGCTCTGTCGGGCTCTGTCGGGCTCTACTGGGCCCTGTCGGGCTCTGTCGGGCTCTGTCGGGCCCTGTCGGGCTCTGTCGGGCTCTGTCGGGCTCTGTTGGGCTCTGTTGGGATCTACTGGGCTCTGTCGGGCTCTGTCGGGCCCTGTCGGGCTCTGTCGGGCTCTGTCGGGCTCTGTCGGGCTCTACTGGGCTCTGTCGGGTTCTGTCGGGCCCTGTCGGGCCCTGTCGGGCCCTGTCGGGCTCTGTCGGGCTCTGTCGGGCTCTACTGGGCCCTGTTGGGCCCTGTCGGGCTCTGTCGGGCTCTGTCGGGCTCTGTCGGGCCCTGTCGGGCTCTGTCGGGCTCTGTCGGGCTCTACTGGGCCCTGTCGGGCCCTGTCGGGCCCTGTCGGGCTCTGTCGGGCTCTGTCGGGCTCTGTCGGGCTCTACTGGGCCCTGTCGGGCTCTGTCGGGCTCTGTCGGGCCCTGTCGGGCCCTGTCGGGCCCTGTCAGGCTCTGTCGGGCTCTGTCGGGCTCTACTGGGCCCTGTCGGGCCCTGTCGGGCCCTGTCGGGCTCTACTGGGCTCTACTGGGCTCTGTCGGGCTCTGTCGGGCTCTACTGGGCCCTGTCGGGCCCTGTCGGGCTCTGTCGGGCTCTGTCGGGCCCTGTCGGGCCCTGTCGGGCTCTGTCGGGCTCTGTCGGGCCCTGTCGGGCCCTGTCGGGCTCTGTCGGGCTCTGTCGGGCTCTACTGGGCTCTACTGGGCTCTGTCGGGCTCTGTCGGGCTCTACTGGGCCCTGTCGGGCCCTGTCGGGCCCTGTCGGGCTCTGTCGGGCTCTACTGGGCTCTGTCGGGCTCTGTCGGTCTCTGTCGGGCTCTGTCAGGCTCTACTGGGCTCTGTCGGGCTCTGTCGGGCTCTGTCGGGCTCTACTGGGCCCTGTCGGGCTCTGTCGGGCCCTGTCGGGCTCTGTCGGGCTCTGTCGGGCTCTGTCGGGCTCTACTGGGCTCTGTCGGGCTCTGTCGGGCTCTGTCGGGCTCTGTCGGGCTCTACTGGGCCCTGTCGGGCTCTGTCGGGCTCTATCGGGCCCTGTCGGGCTCTGTCGGGCCCTGTCGGGCCCTGTCGGGCTCTGTCGGGCTCTGTCGTGCCCTGTCGGGCCCTGTCGGGCTCTGTCGGGCTCTGTCGGGCTCCACTGGGCCCTGTCGGGCCCTGTCGGGCTCTGTCGGGCTCTGTCGGGCCCTGTCGGGCCCTGTCGGGCTCTGTCGGGCTCTGTCGGGCTCTACTGGGCCCTGTCGGGCCCTGTCGGGCTCTGTCGGGCTCTGTCGGGCTCTGTCGGGCCCTGTCGGGATCTGTCGGGCTCTGTCGGGCTCTGTCGGGCTCTACTGGGCCCTGTCGTGCCCTGTCGGGCCCTGTCGGGCTCTGTCGGGCTCTGTCGGGCTCTACTGGGCCCTGTCGGGCCCTGTCGGGCTCTGTCGGGCTCTGTCGCGCCCTGTCGGGCTCTGTCGGGCTCTGTCGGGCTCTGTCGGGCCCTGTCGGGCTCTGTCGGGCTCTACTGGGCCCTGTCGGGCTCTGTCGGGCTCTGTCGGGCTCTGTCGGGCCCTGTCGGGCCCTGTCGGGCTCTGTCGGGCTCTGTCGGGCTCTGTCGGGCTCTACTGGGCCCTGTCGGGCCCTGTCTGACTCTGTCGGGCTCTACTGGGCCCTGTCGGGCCCTGTCGGACTCTGTCGGGCTCTGTCGGGCCCTGTCGGGCTCTGTCGGGCTCTACTGGGCCCTGTCGGGCCCTGTCGGACTCTGTCGGGCTCTGTCGGGCCCTGTCGGGCCCTGTCGGGCTCTGTCGGGCTCTATCGGGCCCTGTCGGGCTCTGTCGGGCTCTGTCGGGCTCTGTCGGGCTCTACTGGGCCCTGTCGGGCCCTGTCGGACTCTGACGGGCTCTGTCGGGCCGTGTCGGGCTCTGTCGGGCTCTATCGGGCTCTGTCGGGCCCTGTCGGGCTCTGTCGGGCTCTATCGGGCTCTGTCGGGCCCTGTCGGGCTCTGTCGGGCTCTGTCGGGCCCTGTCGGGCTCTGTCGGGCTCTGTCGGGCTCTGTCGGGCTCTACTGTGCTCTGTCGGGCTCTGTCGGGCTCTGTCGGGCTCTGTCGGGCTCTACTGGGCCCTGTCGGGCCCTGTCGGGCTCTGTCGGGCTCTGTCGGGCTCTGTCGGGCTCAACTGGTCTCTGTCGGGCTCTGTCGGGTTCTGTCGGGCTCTGTCGGGCTCTGTCGGGCTCTGTCGGGCTCTACTGGGCTCTACTGGGCTCTGTCGGGCTCTGTCGGGCTCTACTGGGCCCTGTCGGGCTCTGTCGGGCTCTGTCGGGCCCTGTCGGGCCCTGTCGGGCTCTGTCGGGCTAGGTCGGGCTCTGTCGGGTTCTGTCGGGCTCTGTCGGGCTCTGTCGGGCTCTGTCGGGCTCTACTGGGCCCTGTCGAGCCCTGTCGGGCTCTGTCGGGCTCTGTCGGGCTCTGTTGGGCTCTACTGGGCCCTGTCGGGCCCTGTCGGGCCCTGTCGGGCTCTGTCGGGCTCTGTCGGGCTCTACTGGGCCCTGTCGGGCCCTGTCGGGCTCTGTCGGGCCCTGTCGGGCTCTGTCGGGCTCTGTCGGGCTCTGTCGGGCCCTGTTGGGCTCTGTCGGGCCCTGTCGGGCTCTGTCGGGCTCTGTCGGGCTCTGTTGGGCCCTGTCGGGCCCTGTCGGGCTCTTTCGGGCTCTGTCGGGCCCTGTCGGGCCCTGTCGGGCTCTGTCGGGCTCTGTCGGGCTCTACTGCAGTCTGTCGGGCCCTGTCGGGCTCTGTCGGGCCCTGTCGGGCTCTGTCGGGCTCTGTCGGGCTCTGTCGGCCTCTACTGGGCTCTGTCGGGCTCTACTGGGCTCTACTGGGCCCTGTCGGGCTCTGTCGGGCTCTGTCGGGCTCTGTCGGGCTCTACTGGGCTCTGTCGGGCTCTGTCGGGCCCTGTCGGGCTCTGTCGGAACCTGTCGGGCTCTGTCGGGCCCTGTCGGGCCCTGTCGGGCCCTGTCAGGCTCTGTCGGGCTCTGTCGGGCTCTACTGGGCCCTGTCGGGCCCTGTCGGGCCCTGTCGGGCTCTACTGGGCTCTACTGGGCTCTGTCGGGCTCTGTCGGGCTCTACTGGGCCCTGTCGGGCCCTGTCGGGCTCTGTCGGGCTCTGTCGGGCCCTGTCGGGCCCTGTCGGGCTCTGTCGGGCTCTGTCGGGCCCTATCGGGCTCTGTCGGGCCCTGTCGGGCTCTGTCGGGCTCTACTGGGCTCTACTGGGCTCTGTCGGGCTCTGTCGGGCTCTACTGGGCCCTGTCGGGCCCTGTCGGGCCCTGTCGGGCTCTGTCGGGCTCTACTGGGCTCTGTCGGGCTCTGTCGGTCTCTGTCGGGCTCTGTCAGGCTCTACTGGGCTCTGTCGGGCTCTGTCGGGCCCTGTCGGGCTCTACTGGGCCCTGTCGGGCTCTGTCGGGCCCTGTCGGGCTCTGTCGGGCTCTGTCGGGCTCTGTCGGGCTCTACTGGGCTCTGTCGGGCTCTGTCGGGCTCTGTCGGGCTCTGTCGGGCTCTACTGGGCCCTGTCGGGCTCTGTCGGGCTCTATCGGGCCCTGTCGGGATCTGTCGGGCCCTGTCGGGCTCTGTCGGGCTCTGTCGGGCTCTGTCGGGCTCTGTCGGGCTCTACTGGGCTCTGTTGGGCTCTGTCGGGCTCTGTCGGGCCCTGTCGGGCTCTGTCGGGCTCTGTCGGGCCCTGTCGGGCCCTGTCGGGCTCTGTCGGGCTCTGTCGGGCCCTATCGGGCCCTGTCGGGCTCTGTCGGGCTCTGTCGGGCTCTACTGGGCCCTGTCGGGCCCTGTCGGGCTCTGTCGGGCTCTGTCGGGCTCTACTGGGCCCTGTCGGGCCCTGTCGGGCCCTGTCGTGCTCTGTCGGGCTCTGTCGGGCTCTACTGGGCTCTGTCGGGCCCTGTCGGGCTCTGTCGGGCCCTGTCGGGCTCTGTCGGGCTCTGTCAGGCTCTGTTGGGCTCTGTTGGGCTCTACTGGGCTCTGTCGGGCTCTGTCGGGCCCTGTCGGGCTCTACTGGGCCCTGTCGGACCCTGTCGGGCTCTGTTGGGCTCTGTCGGGCTCTGTCGGACTCTACTGGGCCCTGTCAGGCCCTGTCGGGCCCTGTCGGGCTCTGTCGGGCTCTACTGGGCTCTGTCGGGCTCTGTCGGGCCCTGTCGGGCTCTGCCGGAACCTGTCGGGCTCTGTCGGGCTCTGTCGGGCTCTGTCGGGCTCTACTGGGCTCTGTCGGGCTCTGTCGGGCCCTGTCCGGCTCTACTGGGCCCTGTCGGACCCTGTCGGGCTCTTTCGGGCTCTGTCGGGCCCTGTCGGGCCCTGTCGGGCTCTGTCGGGCTCTGTCGGGCTCTACTGCAGTCTGTCGGGCCCTGTCGGGCTCTGTCGGGCTCTGTCGGGCTCTACTGGGCTCTGTCGGGCTCTACTGGGCTCTACTGGGCCCTGTCAGGCTCTGTCGGGCTCTGTCGTGCTCTGTCGGGCTCTGTCGGGCTCTACTGGGCTCTGTCGGGCTCTGTCGGGCCCTGTCGGGCTCTTCCGGAACCTGTCGGGCTCTGTCGGGCTCTGTCGGGCTCTGTCGGGCTCTACTGGGCTCTGTCGGGCTCTGTCGGGCTCTGTCGGGCCCTGTCGGGCCCTGTCGGGCTCTGTCGGGCTCTGTCGGGCACTTTCGGGCCCTGTCGGGCCCTGTCGGGCCCTGTCGGGCTCTGTCGGGCTCTACTGGGCCCTGTCGGGCTCTGTCGGGCTCTGTCGGGCCCTGTCGGGCTCTGTCGGGCTCTGTCGGGCTCTGTCGGGCTCTACTGGGCTCTACTGGGCTCTGTCGGGCCCTGTCGGGCTCTGTCGGGCTCTGTCGGGCTCTACTGGGCCCTGTCGGGCTCTGTCGGGCTCTGTCGGGCTCTACTGGGCCCTGTCGGGCTCTGTCGGGCTCTGTCGGGCTCTGTCGGGCTCTGTTGGGCTCTACTGGGCCCTGTCGGACCCTGTCGGGCCCTGTCGGGCTCTGTCGGACTCTGTCGGGCTCTGTCGGGCTCTGTCGGGCTCTGCTGGGCCCTGTCGGGCCCTGTCGGGCCCTGTCGGGCCCTGTCGGGCTCTGTCGGGCTCTGACGGGTTCTGTCGGGCTCTGTCGGGCTCTGTCGGGCTCTACTGGGCCCTGTCGGGCTCTGTCGGGCCCTGTCGGGCCCTGTCGGGCTCTGTCGGGCTCTGTCGGGCTCTGACGGGTTCTGTCGGGCTCTGTCGGGCTCTGTCGGGCTCTACTGGGCCCTGTCGTGCCCTGTCGGGCCCTGTCGGGCTCTGTCGGGCTCTGTCGGGCTCTACTGGGCCCTGTCGGGCTCTGTCGGGCTCTGTCGGGCCCTGTCGGGCCCTGTCGGGCTCTGTCGGGCTCTGTCGGGCTCTACTGGGCCCTGTCGGGCCCTGTCGGGCTCTGTCGGGCCCTGTCGGGCTCTGTCGGGCTCTGTCGGGCTCTGTCGGGCCCTGTCGGGATCTGTCGGGCTCTGTCGGGCTCTGTCGGGCTCTACTGGGCCCTGTCGGGCCCTGTCGGGCTCTGTCGGGCCCTGTCGGGCTCTGTCGGGCTCTGTCGGGCTCTACTGGGCTCTGTCGGGCTCTGTCGGGCTCTGTCGGGCTCTACTGGGCCCTGTCGGGCTCTGTCGGGCTCTATCGGGCCCTGTCGGGATCTGTCGGGCCCTGTCGGGCTCTGTCGGGCTCTGTCGGGCTCTGTCGGGCTCTACTGGGCTCTGTTGGGCTCTGTTGGGCTCTGTCGGGCCCTGTCGGGCTCTGTCGGTATCTGTCGGGCCCTGTCGGGCCCTGTCGGGCTCTGTCGGGCTCTGTCGGGCTCTGTCGGGCTCTACTGGGCCCTGTCGGGCTCTGTCGGGCTCTGTCGGGCCCTGTCGGGCCCTGTCGGGCTCTGTCGGGCTCTGTCGGGCTCTACTGGGCCCTGTCGGGCTCTGTCGGGCTCTGTCGGGCCCTGTCGGGCTCTGTCGGGCTCTGTCGGGCTCTGTTGGGCTCTGTTGGGATCTACTGGGCTCTGTCGGGCTCTGTCGGGCCCTGTCGGGCTCTGTCGGGCTCTGTCGGGCTCTGTCGGGCTCTACTGGGCTCTGTCGGGTTCTGTCGGGCCCTGTCGGGCCCTGTCGGGCCCTGTCGGGCTCTGTCGGGCTCTGTCGGGCTCTACTGGGCCCTGTTGGGCCC
Organism: Caloenas nicobarica; assembly: GCF_036013445.1. Taxonomy (NCBI): domain Eukaryota; kingdom Metazoa; phylum Chordata; class Aves; order Columbiformes; family Columbidae; genus Caloenas; species Caloenas nicobarica. The sequence continues at coordinate 70,674 of NW_027017264.1, read as the reverse complement.
TGTCGGGCTCTGTCGGGCTCTGTCGGGCCCTGTCGGGCTCTGTCGGGCTCTGTCGGGCTCTGTCGGGCTCTACTGGGCCCTGTCGGGCCCTGTCGGGCCCTGTCGGGCTCTGTCGGGCTCTGTCGGGCTCTGTCGGGCTCTACTGGGCCCTGTCGGGCTCTGTCGGGCTCTGTCGGGCCCTGTCGGGCCCTGTCGGGCCCTGTCAGGCTCTGTCGGGCTCTGTCGGGCTCTACTGGGCCCTGTCGGGCCCTGTCGGGCCCTGTCGGGCTCTACTGGGCTCTACTGGGCTCTGTCGGGCTCTGTCGGGCTCTACTGGGCCCTGTCGGGCCCTCTCGGGCTCTGTCGGGCTCTGTCGGGCCCTGTCGGGCCCTGTCGGGCTCTGTCGGGCTCTGTCGGGCCCTGTCGGGCTCTGTCGGGCCCTGTCGGGCTCTGTCGGGCTCTACTGGGCTCTACTGGGCTCTGTCGGGCTCTGTCGGGCTCTACTGGGCCCTGTCGGGCCCTGTCGGGCCCTGTCGGGCTCTGTCGGGCTCTACTGGGCTCTGTCGGGCTCTGTCGGTCTCTGTCGGGCTCTGTCAGGCTCTACTGGGCTCTGTCGGGCTCTGTCGGGCTCTGTCGGGCTCTACTGGGCCCTGTCGGGCTCTGTCGGGCCCTGTCGGGCTCTGTCGGGCTCTAGTCGGGCTCTGTCGGGCTCTACTGGGCTCTGTCGGGCTCTGTCGGGCTCTGTCGGGCTCTGTCGGGCTCTACTGGGCCCTGTCGGGCTCTGTCGGGCTCTATCGGGCCCTGTCGGGCTCTGTCGGGCCCTGTCGGGCCCTGTCGGGCTCTGTCGGGCTCTGTCGTGCCCTGTCGGGCCCTGTCGGGCTCTGTCGGGCTCTGTCGGGCTCTACTGGGCCCTGTCGGGCCCTGTCGGGCTCTGTCGGGCTCTGTCGGGCCCTGTCGGGCCCTGTCGGGCTCTGTCGGGCTCTGTCGGGCTCTACTGGGCCCTGTCGGGCCCTGTCGGGCTCTGTCGGGCCCTGTCGGGCTCTGTCGGGCTCTGTCGGGCTCTGTCGGGCCCTGTCGGGATCTGTCGGGCTCTGTCGGGCTCTGTCGGGCTCTACTGGGCCCTGTCGTGCCCTGTCGGGCCCTGTCGGGCTCTGTCGGGCTCTGTCGGGCTCTACTGGGCCCTGTCGGGCCCTGTCGGGCTCTGTCGGGCTCTGTCGGGCCCTGTTGGGCTCTGTCGGGCTCTGTCGGGCTCTGTCGGGCCCTGTCGGGCTCTGTCGGGCTCTACTGGGCCCTGTCGGGCCCTGTCGGGCTCTGTCGGGCTCTGTCGGGCCCTGTCGGGCCCTGTCGGGCTCTGTCGGGCTCTGTCGGGCTCTGTCGGGCTCTACTGGGCCCTGTCGGGTTCTGTCGGGCTCTGTCGGGCTCTGTCGGGCCCTGTCGGGTTCTGTCGGGCCCTGTCGGGCTCTGTCGGGCTCTACTGGGCCCTGTCGGGCCCTGTCGGACTCTTTCGGGCTCTGTCGGGCCCTGTCGGGCTCTGTCGGGCTCTGTCGGGCCCTGTCGGGCCCTGTCGGGCCCTGTCGGGCTCTGTCGGGCTCTACTGGGCCCTGTCGGGCCCTGTCGGGCTCTGTCGGGCCCTGTCGGGCTCTGTCGGGCTCTGTCGGGCTCTGTCGGGCCCTGTCGGGATCTGTCGGGCTCTGTCGGGCTCTGTCGGGCTCTACTGGGCCCTGTCGTGCCCTGTCGGGCCCTGTCGGGCTCTGTCGGGCTCTGTCGGGCTCTACTGGGCCCTGTCGGGCCCTGTCGGGCTCTGTCGGGCTCTGTCGGGCCCTGTCGGGCTCTGTCGGGCTCTGTCGGGCTCTGTCGGGCCCTGTCGGGCTCTGTCGGGCTCTACTGGGCCCTGTCGGGCTCTGTCGGGCTCTGTCGGGCTCTGTCGGGCCCTGTCGGGCCCTGTCGGGCTCTGTCGGGCTCTGTCGGGCTCTGTCGGGCTCTACTGGGCCCTGTCGGGTTCTGTCGGGCTCTGTCGGGCTCTGTCGGGCCCTGTCGGGTTCTGTCGGGCCCTGTCGGGCTCTGTCGGGCTCTACTGGGCCCTGTCGGGCCCTGTCGGACTCTGTCGGGCTCTGTCGGGCCCTGTCGGGCTCTGTCGGGCTCTGTCGGGCCCTGTCGGGCTCTGTCGGGCTCTGTCGGGCCCTGTCGGGCTCTGTCGGGCTCTGTCGGGCTCTGTCGGGCTCTACTGGGCTCTGTCGGGCTCTGTCGGGCTCTGTCGGGCTCTGTCGGGCTCTACTGGGCCCTGTCGGGCCCTGTCGGGCTCTGTCGGGCTCTGTCGGGCTCTGTCGGGCTCAACTGGTCTCTGTCGGGCTCTGTCGGGTTCTGTCGGGCTCTGTCGGGCTCTGTCGGGCTCTGTCGGGCTCTACTGGGCTCTACTGGGCTCTGTCGGGCTCTGTCGGGCTCTACTGGGCCCTGTCGGGCTCTGTCGGGCCCTGTCGGGCCCTGTCGGGCTCTGTCGGGCTCTGTCGGGTTCTGTCGGGCTCTGTCGGGCTCTGTCGGGCTCTGTCGGGCTCTACTGGGCCCTGTCGAGCCCTGTCGGGCTCTGTCGGGCTCTGTCGGGCTCTGTTGGGCTCTACTGGGCCCTGTCGGGCCCTGTCGGGCCCTGTCGGGCTCTGTCGGGCTCTGTCGGTCTCTGTCGGGCTCTACTGGGCTCTGTCGGGCTCTGTCGGGCTCTGTCGGGCCCTGTCGGGCTCTGTCGGGCTCTGTCGGGCTCTGTCGGGCTCTACTGGGCCCTGTCGGGCCCTGTCGGGCTCTGTCGGGCCCTGTCGGGCTCTGTCGGGCTCTGTCGGGCTCTGTCGGGCCCTGTTGGGCTCTGTCGGGCCCTGTCGGGCTCTGTCGGGCTCTGTCGGGCTCTGTTGGGCCCTGTCGGGCCCTGTCGGGCTCTTTCGGGCTCTGTCGGGCCCTGTCGGGCCCTGTCGGGCTCTGTCGGGCTCTGTCGGGCTCTACTGCAGTCTGTCGGGCCCTGTCGGGCTCTGTCGGGCCCTGTCGGGCTCTGTCGGGCTCTGTCGGGCTCTGTCGGGCTCTACTGGGCTCTGTCGGGCTCTACTGGGCTCTACTGGGCCCTGTCGGGCTCTGTCGGGCTCTGTCGGGCTCTGTCGGGCTCTACTGGGCTCTGTCGGGCTCTGTCGGGCCCTGTCGGGCTCTGTCGGGCTCTGTCGGGCCCTGTCGGGCCCTGTCGGGCCCTGTCAGGCTCTGTCGGGCTCTGTCGGGCTCTACTGGGCCCTGTCGGGCCCTGTCGGGCCCTGTCGGGCTCTACTGGGCTCTACTGGGCTCTGTCGGGCTCTGTCGGGCTCTACTGGGCCCTGTCGGGCCTGTCGGGCTCTGTCGGGCCCTGTCGGGCCCTGTCGGGCTCTGTCGGGCCCTGTCGGGCTCTGTCGGGCTCTACTGGGCTCTACTGGGCTCTGTCGGGCTCTGTCGGGCTCTACTGGGCCCTGTCGGGCCCTGTCGGGCCCTGTCGGGCTCTGTCGGGCTCTACTGGGCTCTGTCGGGCTCTGTCGGTCTCTGTCGGGCTCTGTCAGGCTCTACTGGGCTCTGTCGGGCTCTGTCGGGCTCTACTGGGCCCTGTCGGGCTCTGTTGGGCCCTGTCGGGCTCTGTCGGGCTCTGTCGGGCTCTGTCGGGCTCTACTGGGCTCTGTCGGGCTCTGTCGGGCTCTGTCGGGCTCTGTCGGGCTCTACTGGGCCCTGTCGGGCTCTGTCGGGCTCTATCGGGCCCTGTCGGGATCTGTCGGGCCCTGTCGGGCTCTGTCGGGCTCTGTCGGGCTCTGTCGGGCTCTGTCGGGCTCTACTGGGCTCTGTTGGGCTCTGTCGGGCTCTGTCGGGCCCTGTCGGGCTCTGTCGGGCTCTGTCGGGCCCTGTCGGGCCCTGTCGGGCTCTGTCGGGCTCTGTCGGGCCCTATCGGGCCCTGTCGGGCTCTGTCGGGCTCTGTCGGGCTCTACTGGGCCCTGTCGGGCCCTGTCGGGCTCTGTCGGGCTCTGTCGGGCTCTACTGGGCCCTGTCAGGCCCTGTCGGGCCCTGTCGGGCTCTGTCGGGCTCTGTCGGGCTCTACTGGGCTCTGTCGGGCCCTGTCGGGCTCTGTCGGGCCCTGTCGGGCTCTGTCGGGCTCTGTCAGGCTCTGTTGGGCTCTGTTGGGCTCTACTGGGCTCTGTCGGGCTCTGTCGGGCCCTGTCGGGCTCTACTGGGCCCTGTCGGACCCTGTCGGGCTCTGTTGGGCTCTGTCGGGCTCTGTCGGACTCTACTGGGCCCTGTCAGGCCCTGTCGGCCCTGTCGGGCTCTGTCGGGCTCTACTGGGCCCTGTCGGGCCCTGTCGGGCTCTCTCGGGCTCTGTCGGGCTCTGTCGGGCTCTACTGGGCTCTACTGGGCTCTGTCGGGCTCTGTCGGGCTCTACTGGGCCCTGTCGGGCCCTGTCGGGCTCTGTCGGGCTCTGTTGGGCTCTGTCGGGCCCTGTCGGGCCCTGTCGGGCTCTGTCGGGCTCTGTCGGGCTCTACTGCAGTCTGTCGGGCCCTGTCGGGCCCTGTCGGGCCCTGTCGGGCTCTGTCGGGCTCTGTCGGGCTCTGTCGGGCTCTACTGGGCTCTGTCGGGCTCTACTGGGCTCTACTGGGCCCTGTCGGGCTCTGTCGGGCTCTGTCGGGCTCTGTCGGGCTCTGTCGGTCTCTACTGGGCTCTGTCGGGCTCTGTCGGGCCCTGTCGGGCTCTGTCGGGCTCTGTCGGGCTCTGTCGGGCTCTACTGGGCTCTGTCGGGCTCTGTCGGGCCCTGTCGGGCTCTGTCGGGCTCTGTCGGGCTCTGTCGGGCACTTTCGGGCCCTGTCGGGCTCTGTCGGGCTCTGTCGGGCCCTGTCGGGCCTGTCGGGCCCTGTCGGGCTCTGTCGGGCTCTACTGGGCCCTGTCGGGCTCTGTCGGGCTCTGTCGGGCTCTGTCGGGCTCTACTGGGCTCTACTGGGCTCTGTCGGGCTCTGTCGGGCTCTACTGGGCCCTGTCGGGCTCTGTCGGCTCTGTCGGGCTCTACTGGGCCCTGTCGGGCCCTGTCGGGCTCTGTCGGGCTCTGTCGGGCTCTGTCGGGCTCTACTGGGCCCTGTCGGACCCTGTAGGACCCTGTCGGGCTCTGTCGGGCTCTGTCGGGCCCTGTCGGGTTCTGTCGGACTCTGTCGGGCTCTGTCGGGCTCTACTGGGCTCTGTCGGGCTCTGTCGGGTTCTGTCGGGCTCTGTCGGGCTCTGTCGGGCTCTACTGGGCTCTACTGGGCCCTGTCGGGCCCTGTCGGGCTCTGTCGGGCTCTGTCGGGCTCTGTCGGGCTCTACTGGGCCCTGTCGGGCCCTGTCGGGCCCTGTCGGGCTCTGTCGGGCTCTGTCGGGCTCTGACGGGTTCTGTCGGGCTCTGTCGGGCTCTGTCGGGCTCTACTGGGCCATGTCGGGCTCTGTCGGGCCCTGTCGGGCCCTGTCGGGCTCTGTCGGGCTCTGTCGGGCTCTGTCGGGCTCTACTGGGCCCTGTCGGGCCCTGTCGGGCCCTGTCGGGCTCTGTCGGGCTCTGTCGGGCTCTACTGGGCCCTGTCGGGCCCTGTCGGGCTCTGTCGGGCTCTGTCGGGCTCTGTCGGGCCCTGTCGGGCTCTGTCGGGCTCTGTCGGGCTCTGTCGGGCTCTACTGGGCCCTGTCGGGCCCTGTCGGGCCCTGTCGGGCTCTGTCGGGCTCTGTCGGGCTCTGTCGGCTCTACTGGGCCCTGTCGGGCTCTGTCGGGCTCTGTCGGGCCGTGTCGGGCCCTGTCGGGCCCTGTCAGGCTCTGTCGGGCTCTGTCGGGCTCTACTGGGCCCTGTCGGGCCCTGTCGGGCCCTGTCGGGCTCTACTGGGCTCTACTGGGCTCTGTCGGGCTCTGTCGGGCTCTACTGGGCCCTGTCGGGCCCTGTCCGGGCTCTGTCGGCTCTGTCGGGCCCTGTCGGGCCCTGTCGGGCTCTGTCGGGCTCTGTCGGGCCCTGTCGGGCTCTGTCGGGCTCTATCGGGCTCTGTCGGGCTCTACTGGGATCTACTGGGCTCTGTCGGGCTCTGTCGGGCTCTACTGGGCCTGTAGGGCCCTGTCGGGCCCTGTCGGGCTCTGTCGGGCTCTACTGGGCTCTGTCGGGCTCTGTCGGGCTCTGTCGGTCTCTGTCGGGCTCTGTCAGGCTCTACTGGGCTCTGTCGGGCTCTGTGGGCTCTTTCGGGCTCTACTGGGCCCTGTCGGGCTCTGTCGGGCCCTGTCGGGCCCTGTCGGGCTCTGTCGGGCCCCGACGGGCTCTGTCGGGCTCTGTCGGGCTCTGTCGGGCTTCTACTGGGCCCTGTCGGGCTCTGTCGGGCTCTATCGGGCCCTGTCGGGATCTGTCGGGCCCTGTCGGGCTCTGTCGGGCTCTGTCGGCTCTGTCGGGCTCTACTGGGCTCTGTTGGGCTCTGTCGGCTCTGTCGGGCCCTGTCGGGCTCTGTCGGGCTCTGTCGGGCCCTGTCGGGCCCTGTCGGGCTCTGTCGGGCTCTGTTGGGCCCTATCGGGCCCTGTCGGGCTCTGTCGGGGCTCTGTCGGGCTCTACTGGGCCCTGTCGGGCCCTGTCGGGCTCTGTCGGCTCTGTCGGGCTCTACTGGGCCCTGTCGGGCCCTGTCGGGCCCTGTCGGGCTCTGTCGGGCTCTGTCGGGCTCTACTGGGCTCTGTCGGGCCCTGTCGGGCTCTGTCGGGCCCTGTCGGGCTCTGTCGGGCTCTGTCAGGCTCTGTTGGGCTCTGTTGGGCTCTACTGGGCTCTGTCGGGCTCTGTCGGGCCCTGTCGGGCTCTGTCGGGCTCTGTCGGGCTCTGTCGGGCTCTACTGGGCTCTGTCGGGCTCTGTCGGGCCCTGTCGGGCCCTGTCGGGCTCTCGTCGGCCTCTGTCGGGCTCTCCTGGGCTCTGTCGGGCCCTGTCGGGCTCTGTCGGGCTCTGTCGGGCTCTGTCGGGCTCTGTCGGGCCCCTGTCGGGATCTGTCGGGCCCTGTCGGGCTCTGTCGGGCTCTACTGGGCCCTGTCGGGCTCTGTCGGGCTCTGTCGGGCCCTGTCGGGCTCTGTCGGGCTCTGTCGGGCTCTGTCGGGCTCTGACGGGTTCTGTCGGGCTCTGTCGGGCTCTGTCGGGCTCTACTGGGCCCTTCTCGGGCTCTGTCGGGCCCTGTCGGGCCCTGTCGGGCTCTGTCGGGCTCTGTCGGGCTCTGACGGGTTCTGTCGGGCTCTGTCGGCTCTGTCGGGCTCTACTGGGCCCTGTCGTGCCCTGTCGGGCCCTGTCGGGCTCTGTCGGGCTCTGTCGGGCTCTACTGGGCCCTGTCGGGCCCTGTCGGGCTCTGTCGGGCTCTGTCGGGCCCTGTCGGGCCCTGTCGGGCTCTGTCGGGCTCTGTCGGGCTCTACTGGGCCCTGTCGGGCCCTGTCGGGCTCTGTCGGGCCCTGTCGGGCTCTGTCGGGCTCTGTCGGGCCCTGTCGGGATCTGTCGGGCTCTGTCGGGCTCTGTCGGGCTCTACTGGGCCCTGTCGTGCCCTGTCGGGCCCTGTCGGGCTCTGTCGGGCTCTGTCGGGCTCTACTGGGCCCTGTCGGGCCCTGTCGGGCTCTGTCGGGCTCTGTCGGGCCCTGTCGGGCTCTGTCGGGCTCATACTGGGCCCTGTCGGGCTCTGTCGGGCTCTGTCGGGCTCTGTCGGGCCCTGTCGGGCTCTGTCGGGCTCTGTCGTGGCTCTGTCGGGCTCTACTGGGCCCTGTCGGGCCCTGTCGGGCTCTGTCGGGCCCTGTCGGGCTCTGTCGGGCTCTGTCGGGCTCTGTCGGGCCCTGTTGGGCTCTGTCGGACCCTGTCGGGCTCTGTCGGGCTCTGTCGGGCTCTGTTGGCCCTGTCGGGCTCTGTCGGGCTCTGTCGGGCTCTGTCGGGCCCTGTCGGGCCCTGTCGGGCTCTGTCGGGCTCTGTCGGGCTCTACTGCAGTCTGTCGGGCCCTGTCGGGCTCTGTCGGGCCTGTCGGGCTCTGTCGGGCTCTGTCGGGCTCTGTCGGGCTCTACTGGGCTCTGTCGGGCTCTACTGGGCTCTACTGGGCCCTGTCGGGCTCTGTCGGGCTCTGTCGGGCTCTGTCGGGCTCTACTGGGTTCTGTCGGGCTCTGTCGGGCCCTGTCGGGCTCTGTCGGGCTCTGTCGGGCCCTGTCGGGCCCTGTCGGGCCCTGTCAGGCTCTGTCGGGCTCTGTCGGGCTCTACTGGGCCCTGTCGGGCCCTGTCGGGCCCTGTCGGGCTCTACTGGGCTCTACTGGGCTCTGTCGGGCTCTGTCGGGCTCTACTGGGCCCTGTCGGGCCCTGTCGGGCTCTGTCGGGCCCTGTCGGGCCCTGTCGGGCTCTGTCGGGCCCTGTCGGGCTCTGTCGGGCCCTGTCGGGCTCTGTCGGGCTCTACTGGGCTCTACTGGGCTCTGTCGGGCTCTGTCGGGCTCTACTGGGCCCTGTCGGGCCCTGTCGGGCTCTGTCGGGCTCTGTCGGGCTCTACTGGGCTCTGTCGGGCCCTGTCGGGCTCTGTCGGGCCCTGTCGGCTCTGTCGGGCTCTGTCAGGCTCTGTTGGGCTCTGTTGGGCTCTACTGGGCTCTGTCGGGCTCTGTCGGGCCCTGTCGGGCTCTGTCGGGCTCTGTCGGGCTCTGTCGGGCTCTACTGGGCTCTGTCGGGCTCTGTCGGGCCCTGTCGGGCCCTGTCGGGCTCTGTCGGCCTCTGTCGGGCTCTCCTGGGCTCTGTCGGGCCCTGTCGGGCTCTGTCGGGCTCTGTCGGGCTCTGTCGGGCTCTGTCGGGCCCTGTCGGGATCTGTCGGGCCCTGTCGGGCTCTGTCGGGCTCTACTGGGCCCTGTCGGGCTCTGTCGGGCTCTGTCGGGCCCTGTCGGGCTCTGTCGGGCTCTGTCGGGCTCTGTCGGGCTCTACTGGGCCCTGTCTGACTCTGTCGGGCTCTGTCGGGCTCTGTCGGGCTCTACTGGGCCCTGTCGGGCCCTGTCGGGCCCTGTCAGGCTCTGTCGGGCTCTGACGGGTTCTGTCGGGCTCTGTCGGGCTCTGTCGGGCTCTACTGGCCCTGTCGGGCTCTGTCGGGCCCTGTCGGGCCCTGTCGGGCTCTGTCGGGCTCTGTCGGGCTCTGACGGGTTCTGTCGGGCTCTGTCGGGCTCTGTCGGGCTCTACTGGGCCCTGTCGTGCCCTGTCGGGCCCTGTCGGGCTCTGTCGGGCTCTGTCGGGCTCTACTGGGCCCTGTCGGGCCCTGTCGGGCTCTGTCGGGCTCTGTCGGGCCCTGTCGGGCCCCTGTCGGGCTCTGTCGGGCTCTGTCGGGCTCTACTGGGCCCTGTCGGGCCCTGTCGGGTTCTGTCGGGCCCTGTCGGGCTCTGTCGGGCTCTACTGGGCCCTGTCATGCCCTGTCGGACTCTGTCGGGCTCTGTCGGGCCCTGTCGGGCTCTGTCGGGCTCTGTCGGGCCTGTCGGGCTCTGTCGGGCTCTGTCGGGACCTGTCGTGCTCTGTCGGGCTCTGTCGGGCTCTGTCGGGCTCCTGTCGGGCTCTGTCGGGCTCTACTGGGCCCTGTCGGGCCCTGTCGGGCTCTGTCGGGCTCTGTCGGGCTCTGTCGGGCTCAACTGGTCTCTGTCGGGTTCTGTCGGGCTCTGTCGGGCTCTGTCGGGCTCTGTCGGCTCTACTGGGCTCTACTGGGCTCTGTCGGGCTCTGTCGGGCTCTACTGGGCCCTGTCGGGCTCTGTCGGGCTCTGTCGGGCCCTGTCGGGGCCCTGTCGGGCTCTGTCGGGCTCTGTCGGGTTCTGTCGGGCTCTGTCGGGCTCTGTCGGGCTCTGTCGGGCTCTACTGGGCCCTGTCGGGCCCTGTCGGGCTCTGTCGGGCTCTGTCGGGCTCTGTCGGGCTCTACTGGGCCCTGTCGGGCCCTGTCGGGCCCTGTCGGGCTCTGTCGGGCTCTGTCGGGCTCTGTCGGGCTCTACTGGGCTCTGTCGGGCTCTGTCGGGCTCTGTCGGGCCCTGTCGGGCTCTATCGGGCTCTGTCGGGCTCTGTCGGGCTCTACTGGGCCCTGTCGGGCTCTGTCGGGCTCTGTCGGGCTCTGTCGGGCCCTGTCGGGCTCTGTCGGGCCCTGTCGGGCTCTGTCGGGCTCTGTCGGGCTCTGTTGGGCCCTGTCGGGCCCTGTCGGGCTCTTTCGGGCTCTGTCGGGCCCTGTCGGGCCCTGTTGGGCTCTGTCGGGCTCTGTCGGGCTCTACTGCAGTCTGTCGGGCCCTGTCGGGCTCTGTCGGGCCCTGTCGGGCTCTGTCGGGCTCTGTCGGGCTCTGTCGGGCTCTACTGGGCTCTGTCGGGCTCTACTGGGCTCTACTGGGCCCTGTCGGGCTCTGTCGGGCTCTGTCGGGCTCTGTCGGGCTCTGTCGGGCTCTACTGGGCTCTGTCGGGCTCTGTCGGGCCCTGTCGGGCTCTGTCGGAACCTGTCGGGCTCTGTCGGGCTCTGTCGGGCTCTGTCGGGCTCTACTGGGCTCTGTCGGGCTCTGTCGGGCTCTGTCGGGCCCTGTCGGGCTCTGTCGGGCTCTGTCGGGCTCTGTCGGGCACTATCGGGCCCTGTCGGGCTCTGTCGGGCCCTGTCGGGCCCTGTCGGGCCCTGTCGGGCTCTGTCGGGCTCTACTGGGCCCTGTCGGGCTCTGTCGGGCTCTGTCGGGCCCTGTCGGGCTCTGTCGGGCTCTGTCGGGCTCTACTGGGCTCTACTGGGCTCTGTCGGGCCCTGTCGGGCTCTGTCGGGCTCTACTGGGCCCTGTCGGGCTCTGTCGGGCTCTGACGGGTTCTGTCGGGCTCTGTCGGGCTCTGTCGGGCTCTACTGGGCCCTGTCGTGCCCTGTCGGGCCCTGTCGGGCTCTGTCGGGCTCTGTCGGGCTCTACTGGGCCCTGTCGGGCCCTGTCGGGCTCTGTCGGGCTCTGTCGGGCCCTGTCGGGCCCTGTCGGGCTCTGTCGGGCTCTGTCGGGCTCTACTGGGCCCTGTCGGGCTCTGTCGGGCTCTGTCGGGCCCTGTCGGGCTCTGTCGGGCTCTGTCGGGCCCTGTCGGGATCTGTCGGGCTCTGTCGGGCTCTGTCGGGCTCTACTGGGCCCTGTCGTGCCCTGTCGGGCCCTGTCGGGCTCTGTCGGGCTCTGTCGGGCTCTACTGGGCCCTGTCGGGCCCTGTCGGGCTCTGTCGGGCTCTGTCGGGCCCTGTCGGGCTCTGTCGGGCTCTACTGGGCCCTGTCGGGCTCTGTCGGGCTCTGTCGGGCCCTGTCGGGCCCTGTCGGCCTCTGTCGGGCTCTGTCGGGCTCTGTCGGGCTCTACTGGGCCCTGTCGGGTTCTGTCGGGCTCTGTCGTGCTCTGTCGGGCCCTGTCGGGTTCTGTCGGGCCCTGTCGGGCTCTGTCGGGCTCTACTGGGCCCTGTCATGCCCTGTCGGACTCTGTCGGGCTCTGTCGGGCCCTGTCGGGCTCTGTCGGGCTCTGTCGGGCCCTGTCGGGCTCTGTCGGGCTCTGTCGGGACCTGTCGTGCTCTGTCGGGCTCTGTCGGGCTCTGTCGGGCTCTGTCGGGCTCTGTCGGGCTCTACTGGGCCCTGTCGGGCCCTGTCGGGCTCTGTCGGGCTCTGTCGGGCTCTGTAGGGCTCAACTGGTCTCTGTCGGGTTCTGTCGGGCTCTGTCGGGCTCTGTCGGGCTCTGTCGGGCTCTACTGGGCTCTACTGGGCTCTGTCGGGCTCTGTCGGGCTCTACTGGGCCCTGTCGGGCTCTGTCGGGCTCTGTCGGGCCCTGTCGGGCCCTGTCGGGCTCTGTCGGGCTCTGTCGGGTTCTGTCGGGCTCTGTCGGGCTCTGTCGGGCTCTGTCGGGCTCTACTGGGCCCTGTCGGGCCCTGTCGGGCTCTGTCGGGCTCTGTCGGGCTCTGTCGGGCTCTACTGGGCCCTGTCGGGCCCTGTCGGGCCCTGTCGGGCTCTGTCGGGCTCTGTCGGGCTCTGTCGGGCTCTACTGGGCTCTGTCGGGCTCTGTCGGGCTCTGTCGGGCCCTGTCGGGCTCTATCGGGCTCTGTCGGGCTCTGTCGGGCTCTACTGGGCCCTGTCGGGCTCTGTCGGGCCCTGTCGGGCTCTGTCGGGCCCTGTCGGGCTCTGTCGGGCTCTGTCGGGCTCTGTTGGGCCCTGTCGGGCCCTGTCGGGCTCTTTCGGGCTCTGTCGGGCCCTGTCGGGCCCTGTTGGGCTCTGTCGGGCTCTACTGCAGTCTGTCGGGCCCTGTCGGGCTCTGTCGGGCCCTGTCGGGCTCTGTCGGGCTCTGTCGGGCTCTGTCGGGCTCTACTGGGCTCTGTCGGGCTCTACTGGGCTCTACTGGGCCCTGTCGGGCTCTGTCGGGCTCTGTCGGGCTCTGTCGGGCTCTGTCGGGCTCTACTGGGCTCTGTCGGGCTCTGTCGGGCCCTGTCGGGCTCTGTCGGAACCTGTCGGGCTCTGTCGGGCTCTGTCGGGCTCTGTCGGGCTCTACTGGGCTCTGTCGGGCTCTGTCGGGCTCTGTCGGGCCCTGTCGGGCTCTGTCGGGCTCTGTCGGGCTCTGTCGGGCACTATCGGGCCCTGTCGGGCTCTGTCGGGCCCTGTCGGGCCCTGTCGGGCCCTGTCGGGCTCTGTCGGGCTCTACTGGGCCCTGTCGGGCTCTGTCGGGCTCTGTCGGGCCCTGTCGGGCTCTGTCGGGCTCTGTCGGGCTCTACTGGGCTCTACTGGGCTCTGTCGGGCCCTGTCGGGCTCTGTCGGGCTCTGTCGGGCTCTACTGGGCCCTGTCGGGCTCTGTCGGGCTCTGTCGGGCTCTACTGGGCCCTGTCGGGCTCTGTCGGCCTCTGTCGGGCTCTGTCGGGCTCTGTCGGGCTCTACTGGGCCCTGTCGGACCCTGTCGGGCCCTGTCGGGCTCTGTCGGACTCTGTCGGGCTCTGTCGGGCTCTGTCGGGCTCTGTCGGGCTCTACTGGGCCCTGTCGGGCCCTGTCGGGCCCTGTCGGGCTCTGTCGGGCTCTGACGGGTTCTGTCGGGCTCTGTCGGGCTCTGTCGGGCTCTACTGGGCCCTGTCGGGCCCTGTCGGGCCCTGTCGGGCTCTGTCGGGCTCTGACGGGTTCTGTCGGGCTCTGTCGGGCTCTGTCGGGCTCTGACGGGTTCTGTCGGGCTCTGTCAGGCTCTGTCGGGCTCTACTGGGCCCTGTCGTGCCCTGTCGGGCCCTGTCGGGCTCTGTCGGGCTCTGTCGGGCTCTACTGGGCCCTGTCGGGCCCTGTCGGGCTCTGTCGGGCTCTGTCGGGCCCTGTCGGGCCCTGTCGGGCTCTGTCGGGCTCTGTCGGGCTCTACTGGGCCCTGTCGGGCCCTGTCGGGCTCTGTCGGGCCCTGTCGGGCTCTGTCGGGCTCTGTCGGGCCCTGTCGGGCCCTGTCGGGCTCTGTCGGGCTCTGTCGGGCTCTGTCGGGCTCTACTGGGCCCTGTCGGGCCCTGTCGGGCTCTGTCGGGCCCTGTCGGGCTCTGTCGGGCTCTGTCGGGCTCTGTCGGGCTCTACTGGGCTCTGTCGGGCTCTGTCGGGCTCTGTCAGGCTCTGTCGGGCTCTACTGGGCCCTGTCGGGCTCTGTCGGGCTCTATCGGGCCCTGTCGGGATCTGTCGGGCCCTGTCGGGCTCTGTCGGGCTCTGTCGGGCTCTGTCGGGCTCTACTGGGCTCTGTTGGGCTCTGTTGGGCTCTGTCGGGCCCTGTCGGGCTCTGTCGGTATCTGTCGGGCCCTGTCGGGCCCTGTCGGGCTCTGTCGGGCTCTACTGGGCCCTGTCGGGCTCTGTCGGGCCCTGTCGGGCCCTGTCGGGCTCTGTCGGGCTCTGTCGGGCTCTACTGGGCCCTGTCGTGCCCTGTCGGGCCCTGTCGGGCTCTGTCGGGCTCTGTCGGGCTCTACTGGGCCCTGTCGGGCTCTGTCGGGCTCTGTCGGGCCCTGTCGGGCTCTGTCGGGCTCTGTCGGGCTCTGTTGGGCTCTGTTGGGATCTACTGGGCTCTGTCGGGCTCTGTCGGGCCCTGTCGGGCTCTGTCGGGCTCTGTCGGGCTCTGTCGGGCTCTACTGGGCTCTGTCGGGCTCTGTCGGGCCCTGTCGGGCCCTGTCGGGCCCTGTCGGGCTCTGTCGGGCTCTGTCGGGCTCTACTGGGCCCTGTCGGGCCCTGTCGGGCTCTGTCGGGCTCTGTCGGGCTCTGTCGGGCCCTGTCGGGCTCTGTCGGGCTCTGTCGGGCTCTGTCGGGCTCTACTGGGCCCTGTCGGGCCCTGTCGGGCCCTGTCGGGGTCTGTCGGGCTCTGTCGGGCTCTGTCGGGCTCTACTGGGCCCTGTCGGGCTCTGTCGGGCTCTGTCGGGCCCTGTCGGGACCTGTCGGGCCCTGTCAGGCTCTGTCGGGCTCTGTCGGGCTCTACTGGGCCCTGTCGGGCCCTGTCGGGCCCTGTCGGGCTCTACTGGGCTCTACTGGGCTTTGTCGGGCTCTGTCGGGCTCTACTGGGCCCTGTCGGGCCCTGTCGGGCTCTGTCGGGCTCTGTCGGGCCCTGTCGGGCCCTGTCGGGCTCTGTCGGGCTCTGTCGGGCCCTGTCGGGCTCTGTCGGGCCCTGTCGGGCTCTGTCGGGCTCTACTGGGCTCTACTGGGCTCTGTCGGGCTCTGTCGGGCTCTACTGGGCCCTGTCGGGCCCTGTCGGGCCCTGTCGGGCTCTGTCGGGCTCTGTCGGGCTATGTCGGGCTCTGTCGGGCTCTACTGGGCTCTGTCGGGCTCTACTGGGCTCTGTCGGGCTCTGTCGGGCTCTGTCGGGCTCTACTGGGCTCTGTCGGGCTCTGTCGGGCTCTGTCGGGCCCTGTCGGGCTCTGTCGGGCTCTGTCGGGCTCTGTCGGGCACTTTCGGGCCCTGTCGGGCTCTGTCGGGCTCTGTCGGGCCCTGTCGGGCCCTGTCGGGCCCTGTCGGGCTCTGTCGGGCTCTACTGGGCCCTGTCGGGCTCTGTCGGGCTCTGTCGGGCCCTGTCGGGCTCTGTCGGGCTCTGTCGGGCTCTACTGGGCTCTACTGGGCTCTGTCGGGCCCTGTCGGGCTCTGTCGGGCTCTGTCGGGCTCTACTGCGCCCTGTCGGGCTCTGTCGGGCTCTGTCGGGCTCTACTGGGACCTGTCGGGCTCTGTCGGGCTCTGTCGGGCTCTGTCGGGCTCTACTGGCCCCTGTCGGACCCTGTCGGGCCCTGTTGGGCTCTGTCGGACTCTGTCGGGCTCTGTCGGGCTCTGTCGGGCTCTGTCGGGCTCTACTGGGCCCTGTCGGGCCCTGTCGGGCCCTGTCGGGCTCTGTCGGGCTCTGACGGGTTCTGTCGGGCTCTGTCGGGCTCTGTCGGGCTCTACTGGGCCCTGTCGGGCCCTGTCGGGCTCTGTCGGGCTCTGTCGGGCTCTGACGGGTTCTGTCGGGCTCTGTCGGGCTCTGTCGGGCTCTACTGGGCCCTGTCGTGCCCTGTCGGGCCCTGTCGGGCTCTGTCGGGCTCTGTCGGGCTCTACTGGGCCCTGTCGGGCCCTGTCGGGCTCTGTCGGGCTCTGTCGGGCCCTGTCGGGCCCTGTCGGGCTCTGTCGGGCTCTGTCGGGCTCTACTGGGCCCTGTCGGGCCCTGTCGGGCTCTGTCGGGCCCTGTCGGTCTCTGTCGGGCTCTGTCGGGCTCTGTCGGGCTCTACTGGGCTCTGTCGGGCTCTGTCGGGCTCTGTCGGTATCTGTCGGGCCCTGTCGGGCCCTGTCGGGCTCTGTCAGGCTCTACTGGACCCTGTCGGGCTCTACTGGGCCCTGTTGGGCTCTGTCGGGCTCTGTCGGGCCCTGTCGGGCCCTGTCGGGCTCTGTCGGGCTCTGTCGGGCTCTACTGGGCCCTGTCGGGCCCTGTCGGGCCCTGTCGGGCTCTGTCGGGCTCTGTCGGGCTCTACTGGGCCCTGTCGGGCTCTGTCGGGCTCTGTCGGGCCCTGTCGGGCTCTGTCGGGCTCTGTCGGGCTCTGTTGGGCTCTGTTGGGATCTACTGGGCTCTGTCGGGCTCTGTCGGGCCCTGTCGGGCTCTGTCGGGCTCTGTCGGGCTCTGTCGGGCTCTACTGGGCTCTGTCGGGCTCTGTCGGGCCCTGTCGGGACCTGTCGGGCCCTGTCGGGCTCTGTCGGGCTCTGTCGGGCTCTACTGGGCCCTGTCGGGCCCTGTCGGGCTCTGTCGGGCTCTGTCGGGCCCTGTCGGGCTCTGTCGGGCTCTGTCGGGCTCTGTCGGGCTCTACTGGGCCCTGTCGGGCCCTGTCGGGCCCTGTCGGGCTCTGTCGGGCTCTGTCGGGCTCTGTCGGGCTCTACTGGGCCCTGTCGGGCTCTGTCGGGCTCTGTCGGGCCCTGTCGGGCCCTGTCGGGCCCTGTCAGGCTCTGTCGGGCTCTGTCGGGCTCTACTGGGCCCTGTCGGGCCCTGTCGGGCCCTGTCGGGCTCTACTGGGCTCTACTGGGCTCTGTCGGGCTCTGTCGGGCTCTACTGGGCCCTGTCGGGCCCTGTCGGGCTCTGTCGGGCTCTGTCGGGCCCTGTCGGGCCCTGTCGGGCTCTGTCGGGCTCTGTCGGGCCCTGTCGGGCTCTGTCGGGCCCTGTCGGGCTCTGTCGGGCTCTGTCGGGCTCTACTGGGCTCTGTCGGGCTCTGTCGGGCTCTACTGGGCCCTGTCGGGCCCTGTCGGGCCCTGTCGGGCTCTGTTGGGCTCTGTCGGGCTCTGTCGGGCTCTGTCGGGCTCTACTGGGCTCTGTCGGGCTCTACTGGGCTCTGTCGGGCTCTGTCGGGCTCTACTGGGCCCTGTCGGGCTCTGTCGGGCCCTGTCGGGCTCTGTCGGGATCTGTCGGGCTCTGTCGGGCTCTACTGGGCTCTGTCGGGCTCTGTCGGGCTCTGTCGGGCTCTGTCGGGCTCTACTGGGCCCTGTCGGGCTCTGTCGGGCTCTATCGGGCCCTGTCGGGATCTGTCGGGCCCTGTCGGGCTCTGTCGGGCTCTGTCGGGCTCTGTCGGGCTCTGTCGGGCTCTACTGGGCTCTGTTGGGCTCTGTCGGGCTCTGTCGGGCCCTGTCGGGCTCTGTCGGGCTCTGTCGGGCCCTGTCGGGCCCTGTCGGGCTCTGTCGGGCTCTGTCGGGCCCTATCGGGCCCTGTCGGGCTCTGTCGGGCTCTGTCGGGCTCTACTGGGCCCTGTCGGGCCCTGTCGGGCTCTGTCGGGCTCTGTCGGGCTATACTGGGCCCTGTCGGGCCCTGTCGGGCTCTGTCGGGCTCTGTCGGGCTCTACTGGGCTCTGTCGGGCCCTGTCGGGCTCTGTCGGGCCCTGTCGGGCTCTGTCGGGCTCTGTCAGGCTCTGTTGGGCTCTGTTGGGCTCTACTGGGCTCTGTCGGGCTCTGTCGGGCCCTGTCGGGCTCTACTGGGCCCTGTCGGACCCTGTCGGGCTCTTTCGGGCTCTGTCGGGCCCTGTCGGGCCCTGTCGGGCTCTGTCGGGCTCTGTCGGGCTCTACTGCAGTCTGTCGGGCCCTGTCGGGCTCTGTCGGGCTCTGTCGGGCTCTACTGGGCTCTGTCGGGCTCTACTGGGCTCTACTGGGCCCTGTCGGGCTCTGTCGGGCTCTGTCGGGCTCTGTCGGGCTCTGTCGGGCTCTACTGGGCTCTGTCGGGCTCTGTCGGGCCCTGTCGGGCTCTGCCGGAACCTGTCAGGCTCTGTCGGGCTCTGTCGGGCTCTGTCGGGCTCTACTGGGCTCTGTCGGGCTCTGTCGGGCTCTGTCGGGCCCTGTCGGGCCCTGTCGGGCTCTGTCGGGCTCTGTCGGGCACTTTCGGGCCCTGTCGGGCTCTGTCGGGCCCTGTCGGGCCCTGTCGGGCCCTGTCGGGCTCTGTCGGGCTCTACTGGGCCCTGTCGGGCTCTGTCGGGCTCTGTCGGGCCCTGTCGGGCTCTGTCGGACTCTGTCGGGCTCTGTCGGGCTCTACTGGGCTCTACTGGGCTCTGTCGGGCCCTGTCGGGCTCTGTCGGGCTCTGTCGGGCTCTACTGGGCCCTGTCGGGCTCTGTCGGGCTCTGTCGGGCTCTACTGGGCCCTGTCGGGCTCTGTCGGGCTCTGTCGGGCTCTGTCGGGCTCTGTCGGGCTCTACTGGGCCCTGTCGGACCCTGTCGGGCTCTGTCGGGCCCTGTCGGGCTCTGTCGGGCTCTGTCGGGCTCTGTCGGGCTCTACTGGGCTCTACTGGGCTCTGTCGGGCCCTGTCGGGCTCTGTCGGGCTCTGTCGGGCTCTACTGGGCCCTGTCGGGCTCTGTCGGGCTCTGTCGGGTTCTACTGGGCCCTGTCGGGCTCTGTCGGGCTCTGTCGGGCTCTGTCGGGCTCTGTCGGGCTCTACTGGGCCCTGTCGGACCCTGTCGGGCTCTGTCGGGCCCTGTCGGGCTCTGTCGGGCTCTGTCGGGCTCTGTCGGGCTCTACTGGGCCCTGTCGGGCTCTGTCGGACTCTGTCGGGCTCTGTCGGGCTCTGTCGGGCTCTGTCGGGCTCTGCTGGGCCCTGTCGGGCCCTGTCGGGCCCTGTCGGGCCCTGTCGGCCTCTGTCGGGCTCTGACGGGTTCTGTCGGGCTCTGTCGGGCTCTGTCGGGCTCTACTGGGCCCTGTCGGGCTCTGTCGGGCCCTGTCGGGCCCTGTCGGGCTCTGTCGGGCTCTGTCGGGCTCTGACGGGTTCTGTCGGGCTCTGTCGGGCTCTGTCGGGCTCTACTGGGCCCTGTCGTGCCCTGTCGGGCCCTGTCGGGCTCTGTCGGGCTCTGTCGGGCTCTACTGGGCCCTGTCGGGCTCTGTCGGGCTCTGTCGGGCCCTGTCGGGCCCTGTCGGGCTCTGTCGGGCTCTGTCGGGCTCTACTGGGCCCTGTCGGGCCCTGTCGGGCTCTGTCGGGCCCTGTCGGGCTCTGTCGGGCTCTGTCGGGCTCTGTCGGGCCCTGTCGGGATCTGTCGGGCTCTGTCGGGCTCTGTCGGGCTCTACTGGGCCCTGTCGGGCCCTGTCGGGCTCTGTCGGGCTCTACTGGGCTCTGTCGGGCTCTGTCGGTCTCTGTCGGGCTCTGTCAGGCTCTACTGGGCTCTGTCGGGCTCTGTCGGGCTCTACTGGGCTCTGTCGTGGTCTGTCGGGCTGTGTCGGGCTCTGTCGGGCTCTACTGGGCCCTGTCGGGCTCTGTCGGGCTCTATCGGGCCCTGTCGGGCTCTGTCGGGCCCTGTCGGGCTCTGTCGGGCTCTATCGGGCCCTGTCGGGATCTGTCGGGCTCTCTCGGGCTCTGTCGGGCTCTGTCGGGCTCTACTGGGCTCTGTTGGGCTCTGTCGGGCTCTGTCGGGCCCTGTCGGGCTCTGTCGGGCTCTGTCGGGCCCTGTCGGGCCCTGTCGGGCTCTGTCGGGCTCTGTCGGGCCCTATCGGGCTCTGTCGGGCTCTGTCGGGCTCTGTCGGGCTCTACTGGTCCCTGTCGGGCCCTGTCGGGCTCTGTCGGGCTCTGTCGGGCTCTACTGGGCCCTGTCGGGCCCTGTCGGGCCCTGTCGGGCTCTGTCGGGCTCTGTCGGGCTCTGTCGGGCTCTGTCGGGCTCTACTGGGCTCTGTCAGGCCCTGTCGGGCTCTGTCGGGCCCTGTCGGGCTCTGTCGGGCTCTGTCAGGCTCTGTTGGGCTCTACTGGGCTCTGTCGGGCTCTGTCGGGCTCTACTGGGCTCTACTGGGCTCTGTCGGGCCCTGTCGGGCTCTGTCGGGCTCTGTCGGGCTCTACTGGGCCCTGTCGGGCTCTGTCGGGCTCTGTCGGGCTCTGTCGGGCTCTACTGGGCCCTGTCGGACCCTGTCGGGCTCTGTCGGGCCCTGTCGGGCTCTGTCGGGCTCTGTCGGGCTCTGTCGGGCTCTACTGGGCTCTACTGGGCTCTGTCGGGCCCTGTCGGGCTCTGTCGGGCTCTGTCGGGCTCTACTGGGCCCTGTCGGGCTCTGTCGGGCTCTGTCGGGCTCTACTGGGCCCTGTCGGGCTCTGTCGGACTCTGTCGGGCTCTGTCGGGCTCTGTCGGGCTCTGTCGGGCTCTGCTGGGCCCTGTCGGGCCCTGTCGGGCCCTGTCGGGCCCTGTCGGGCTCTGTCGGGCTCTGACGGGTTCTGTCGGGCTCTGTCGGGCTCTGTCGGGCTCTACTGGGCCCTGTCGGGCTCTGTCGGGCCCTGTCGGGCCCTGTCGGGCTCTGTCGGGCTCTGTCGGGCTCTGACGGGTTCTGTCGGGCTCTGTCGGGCTCTGTCGGGCTCTACTGGGCCCTGTCGTGCCCTGTCGGGCCCTGTCGGGCTCTGTCGGGCTCTGTCGGGCTCTACTGGGCCCTGTCGGGCTCTGTCGGGCTCTGTCGGGCCCTGTCGGGCCCTGTCGGGCTCTGTCGGGCTCTGTCGGGCTCTACTGGGCCCTGTCGGGCCCTGTCGGGCTCTGTCGGGCCCTGTCGGGCTCTGTCGGGCTCTGTCGGGCTCTGTCGGGCCCTGTCGGGATCTGTCGGGCTCTGTCGGGCTCTGTCGGGCTCTACTGGGCCCTGTCGGGCCCTGTCGGGCTCTGTCGGGCTCTGTCGGGCTCTGTCGGGCTCTACTGGGCTCTGTCGGGCTCTGTCGGGCTCTGTCGGGCTCTACTGGGCTCTGTTGGGCTCTGTTGGGCTCTGTCGGGCCCTGTCGGGCTCTGTCGGTATCTGTCGGGCCCTGTCGGGCCCTGTCGGGCTCTGTCGGGCTCTGTCGGGCTCTGTCGGGCTCTACTGGGCCCTGTCGGGCTCTGTCGGGCTCTGTCGGGCCCTGTCGGGCCCTGTCGGGCTCTGTCGGGCTCTGTCGGGCTCTACTGGGCCCTGTCGGGCTCTGTCGGGCTCTGTCGGGCCCTGTCGGGCTCTGTCGGGCTCTGTCGGGCTCTGTTGGGCTCTGTTGGGATCTACTGGGCTCTGTCGGGCTCTGTCGGGCCCTGTCGGGCTCTGTCGGGCTCTGTCGGGCACTTTCGGGCCCTGTCGGGCTCTGTCGGGCTCTGTCGGGCTCTGTCGGGCTCTACTGGGCTCTGTCGGGCTCTGTCGGGCCCTGTCGGGCTCTGTCGGGCTCTGTCGGGCTCTACTGGGCTCTGTCGGGCTCTGTCGGGCTCTGTCGGGCCCTGTCGGGCCCTGTCGGGCTCTGTCGGGCTCTGTCGGGCACTTTCGGGCCCTGTCGGGCTCTGTCGGGCTCTGTCGGGCCCTGTCGGGCCCTGTCGGGCCCTGTCGGGCTCTGTCGGGCTCTACTGGGCCCTGTCGGGCTCTGTCGGGCTCTGTCGGGCTCTGTCGGGCTCTACTGGGCTCTACAGGGCTCTGTCGGGCTCTGTCGGGCTCTACTGGGCCCTGTCGGGCCCTGTTGGGCTCTGTCGGGCTCTGTCGGGCTCTGTCGGGCTCTACTGGGCCCTGTCGGACCCTGTCGGGCCCTGTCGGCCTCTGTCGGACTCTGTCGGGCTCTGTCGGGCTCTACTGGGCTCTGTCGGGCTCTGTCGGGTTCTGTCGGGCTCTGTCGGGCTCTACTGGGCTCTACTGGGCCCTGTCGGGCCCTGTCGGGCTCTGTCGGGCTCTGTCGGACTCTGTCGGGCTCTACTGGGCCCTGTCGGGCCCTGTCGGGCTCTGTCGGGCTCTGTCGGGCTCTGACGGGTTCTGTCGGGCTCTGTCGGGCTCTGTCGGGCTCTACTGGGCCCTGTCGGGCTCTGTCGGGCCCTGTCGGGCCCTGTCGGGCTCTGTCGGGCTCTGTCGGGCTCTACTGGGCCCTGTCGGGCCCTGTCGGGCCCTGTCGGGCTCTGTCGGGCTCTGTCGGGCTCTACTGGGCCCTGTCGGGCCCTGTCGGGCTCTATCGGGCTCTGTCAGGCCCTGTCGGGCCCTGTCGGGCTCTGTCGGGCTCTGTCGGGCTCTACTGGACCCTGTCGGGCCCTGTCGGGCTCTGTCGGGTTCTGTCGGGCTCTGTCGGGCCCTGTCGGGATCTGTCGGGCTCTGTCGGGCTCTGTCGGGCTCTACTGGGCCCTGTCGGGCCCTGTCGGGCTCTGTCGGGCCCTGTCGGGCTCTGTCGGGCTCTGTCGGGCTCTGTCGGGCTCTACTGGGCTCTGTCGGGCTCTGTCGGGCTCTGTCGGGCTCTGTCGCGCTCTACTGGGCCCTGTCGGGCTCTCTCGGGCTCTATCGGGCCCTGTCGGGATCTGTCGGGCCCTGTCGGGCTCTGTCGGGCTCTGTCGGGCTCTGTCGGGCTCTACTGGGCTCTGTTGGGCTCTGTTGGGCTCTGTCGGGCCCTGTCGGGCTCTGTCGGGCTCTGTCGGGCCCTGTCGGGCCCTGTCGGGCTCTGTCGGGCTCTGTCGGGCTCTACTGGGCCCTGTCGGGCCCTGTCGGGCTCTGTCGGGCTCTGTCGGGCTCTACTGGGCCCTGTCGGGCCCTGTCGGGCCCTGTCGGGCTCTGTCGGGCTCTGTCGGGCTCTACTGGGCTCTGTCGGGCCCTGTCGGGCTCTGTCGGGCCCTGTCGGGCTCTGTCGGGCTCTGTCGGGCTCTGTTGGGCTCTGTTGGGCTCTACTGGGCTCTGTCGGGCTCTGTCGGGCCCTGTCGGGCTCTGTCGGGCTCTGTCGGGCTCTACTGGGCTCTGTCGGGCTCTGTCGGGCCCTGTCGGGCCCTGTCGGGCTCTGTCGGGCTCTGTCGGGCCCTGTCGGGCCCTGTCGGGCTCTGTCGGGCCCTGTCGGGCTCTGTCGGGCTCTGTCGGGCTCTGTCGGGCTCTACTGGGCCCTGTCGGGCCCTGTCGGGCCCTGTCGGGCTCTGTCGGGCTCTGTCGGGCTCTGTCGGGCTCTACTGGGCCCTGTCGGGCTCTGTCGGGCTCTGTCGGGCCCTGTCGGGCCCTGTCGGGCCCTGTCAGGCTCTGTCGGGCTCTGTCGGGCTCTACTGGGCCCTGTCGGGCCCTGTCGGGCCCTGTCGGGCTCTACTGGGCTCTACTGGGCTCTGTCGGGCTCTGTCGGGCTCTACTGGGCCCTGTCGGGCCCTGTCGGGCTCTGTCGGGCTCTGTCGGGCCCTGTCGGGCCCTGTCGGGCTCTGTCGGGCCCTGTCGGGCTCTGTCGGGCTCTATCGGGCTCTGTCGGGCTCTACTGGGTTCTACTGGGCTCTGTCGGGCTCTGTCGGGCTCTACTGGGCCCTGTCGGGCCCTGTCGGGCCCTGTCGGGCTCTGTCGGGCTCTACTGGGCTCTGTCGGGCTCTGTCGGGCTCTGTCGGTCTCTGTCGGGCTCTGTCAGGCTCTACTGGGCTCTGTCGGGCCCTGTCGGGCTCTGTCGGGCTCTGTCGGGCTCTACTGGGCCCTGTTGGGCCCTGTCGGGCTCTGTCGGGCTCTGTCGGGCTCTGTCGGGCCCTGTCGGGCTCTGTCGGGCTCTGTCGGGCTCTGTCGGGCTCTACTGGGCCCTGTCGGGCCCTGTCGGGCTCTGTCGGGCTCTGTCGGGCTCTGTCGGGCTCTACTGGGCCCTGTCGGGCTCTGTCGGGCTCTGTCGGGCCCTGTCGGGCCCTGTCGGGCCCTGTCAGGCTCTGTCGGGCTCTGTCGGGCTCTACTGGGCCCTGTCGGGCCCTGTCGGGCCCTGTCGGGCTCTACTGGGCTCTACTGGGCTCTGTCGGGCTCTGTCGGGCTCTACTGGGCCCTGTCGGGCCCTGTCGGGCTCTGTCGGGCTCTGTCGGGCCCTGTCGGGCCCTGTCGGGCTCTGTCGGGCTCTGTCGGGTCCTGTCGGGCTCTGTCGGGCCCTGTCGGGCTCTGTCGGGCTCTACTGGGCTCTACTGGGCTCTGTCGGGCTCTGTCGGGCTCTACTGGGCCCTGTCGGGCCCTGTCGGGCCCTGTCGGGCTCTGTCGGGCTCTACTGGGCTCTGTCGGGCTCTGTCGGTCTCTGTCGGGCTCTGTCAGGCTCTACTGGGCTCTGTCGGGCTCTGTCGGGCTCTACTGGGCTCTGTCGTGGTCTGTCGGGCTCTGTCGGGCTCTGTCGGGCTCTACTGGGCCCTGTCGGGCTCTGTCGGGCTCTATCGGGCCCTGTCGGGCTCTGTCGGGCCCTGTCGGGCTCTGTCGGGCTCTATCGGGCCCTGTCGGGATCTGTCGGGCTCTCTCGGGCTCTGTCGGGCTCTGTCGGGCTCTACTGGGCTCTGTTGGGCTCTGTCGGGCTCTGTCGGGCCCTGTCGGGCTCTGTCGGGCTCTGTCGGGCCCTGTCGGGCCCTGTCGGGCTCTGTCGGGCTCTGTCGGGCCCTATCGGGCTCTGTCGGGCTCTGTCGGGCTCTGTCGGGCTCTACTGGTCCCTGTCGGGCCCTGTCGGGCTCTGTCGGGCTCTGTCGGGCTCTACTGGGCCCTGTCGGGCCCTGTCGGGCCCTGTCGGGCTCTGTCGGGCTCTGTCGGGCTCTGTCGGGCTCTACTGGGCTCTGTCGGGCCCTGTCGGGCTCTGTCGGGCCCTGTCGGGCTCTGTCGGGCTCTGTCAGGCTCTGTTGGGCTCTGTTGGGCTCTACTGGGCTCTGTCGGGCTCTGTCGGGCCCTGTCGGGCTCTACTGGGCCCTGTCGGACCCTGTCGGGCTCTACTGGGCCCTGTCGGGCTCTGTCGGGCTCTGTCGGGCCCTGTCGGGCTCTGTCGGGCTCTGTCGGGCTCTGTCGGGCTCTACTGGGCTCTACTGGGCTCTGTCGGGCCCTGTCGGGCTCTGTCGGGCTCTGTCGGGCTCTACTGGGCCCTGTCGGGCTCTGTCGGGCTCTGTCGGGCTCTACTGGGCCCTGTCGGGCTCTGTCGGGCTCTGTCGGGCTCTGTCGGGCTCTACTGGGCCCTGTCAGACCCTGTCGGGCTCTGTCGGGCCCTGTCGGGCTCTGTCGGGCTCTGTCGGGCTCTGTCGGGCTCTACTGGGCTCTACTGGGCTCTGTCGGGCCCTGTCGGGCTCTGTCGGGCTCTGTCGGGCTCTACTGGGCCCTGTCGGGCTATGTCGGGCTCTGTCGGGCTCTACTGGGCCCTGTCGGGCTCTGTCGGACTCTGTCGGGCTCTGTCGGGCTCTACTGGCCCCTGTCGGACCCTGTCGGGCCCTGTCGGGCTCTGTCGGACTCTGTCGGGCTCTGTCGGGCTCTGTCGGGCTCTGTCGGGCTCTACTGGGCCCTGTCGGGCCCTGTCGGGCCCTGTCGGGCTCTGTCGGGCTCTGACGGGTTCTGTCGGGCTCTGTCGGGCTCTGTCGGGCTCTACTGGGCCCTGTCGGGCCCTGTCGGGCTCTGTCGGGCTCTGTCGGGCTCTGACGGGTTCTGTCGGGCTCTGTCGGGCTCTGTCGGGCTCTACTGGGCCCTGTCGTGCCCTGTCGGGCCCTGTCGGGCTCTGTCGGGCTCTGTCGGGCTCTACTGGGCCCTGTCGGGCTCTGTCGGGCTCTGTCGGGCCCTGTCGGGCCCTGTCGGGCTCTGTCGGGCTCTGTCGGGCTCTACTGGGCCCTGTCGGGCCCTGTCGGGCTCTGTCGGGCTCTGTCGGGCTCTGTCGGGCTCTACTGGGCTCTGTCGGGCTCTGTCGGGCTCTGTCGGTATCTGTCGGGCCCTGTCGGGCCCTGTCGGGCTCTGTCAGGCTCTACTGGACCCTGTCGGGCTCTACTGGGCCCTGTCGGGCTCTGTCGGGCTCTGTCGGGCCCTGTCGGGCCCTGTCGGGCTCTGTCGGGCTCTGTCGGGCTCTACTGGGCCCTGTCGGGCCCTGTCGGGCCCTGTCGGGCTCTGTCGGGCTCTGTCGGGCTCTACTGGGCCCTGTCGGGCTCTGTCGGGCTCTGTCGGGCCCTGTCGGGCTCTGTCGGGCTCTGTCGGGCTCTGTTGGGCTCTGTTGGGATCTACTGGGCTCTGTCGGGCTCTGTCGGGCCCTGTCGGGCTCTGTCGGGCTCTGTCGGGCTCTGTCGGGCTCTACTGGGCTCTGTCGGGCTCTGTCGGGCCCTGTCGGGCCCTGTCGGGCCCTGTCGGGCTCTGTCGGGCTCTGTCGGGCTCTACTGGGCCCTGTCGGGCCCTGTCGGGCTCTGTCGGGCTCTGTCGGGCCCTGTCGGGCTCTGTCGGGCTCTGTCGGGCTCTGTCGGGCTCTACTGGGCCCTGTCGGGCCCTGTCGGGCCCTGTCGGGCTCTGTCGGGCTCTGTCGGGCTCTGTCGGGCTCTACTGGGCCCTGTCGGGCTCTGTCGGGCCCTGTCGGGCCCTGTCGGGCCCTGTCAGGCTCTGTCGGGCTCTGTCGGGCTCTACTGGGCCCTGTCGGGCCCTGTCGGGCCCTGTCGGGCTCTACTGGGCTCTACTGGGCTCTGTCGGGCTCTGTCGGGCTCTACTGGGCCCTGTCGGGCCCTGTCGGGCTCTGTCGGGCTCTGTCGGGCCCTGTCGGGCCCTGTCGGGCTCTGTCGGGCTCTGTCGGGCCCTGTCGGGCTCTGTCGGGCCCTGTCGGGCTCTGTCGGGCTCTGTCGGGCTCTACTGGGCTCTGTCGGGCTCTGTCGGGCTCTACTGGGCCCTGTCGGGCCCTGTCGGGCCCTGTCGGGCTCTGTTGGGCTCTGTCGGGCTCTGTCGGGCTCTGTCGGGCTCTACTGGGCTCTGTCGGGCTCTACTGGGCTCTGTCGGGCTCTGTCGGGCTCTGTCGGGCTCTACTGGGCCCTGTCGGGCTCTGTCGGGCCCTGTCGGGCTCTGTCGGGCTCTGTCGGGCTCTGTCGGGCTCTACTGGGCTCTGTCGGGCTCTGTCGGGCTCTGTCGGGCTCTGTCGGGCTCTACTGGGCCCTGTCGGGCTCTGTCGGGCTCTATCGGGCCCTGTCGGGATCTGTCGGGCCCTGTCGGGCTCTGTCGGGCTCTGTCGGGCTCTGTCGGGCTCTGTCGGGCTCTACTGGGCTCTGTTGGGCTCTGTCGGGCTCTGTCGGGCCCTGTCGGGCTCTGTCGGGCTCTGTCGGGCCCTGTCGGGCCCTGTCGGGCTCTGTCGGGCTCTGTCGGGCCCTATCGGGCCCTGTCGGGCTCTGTCGGGCTCTGTCGGGCTCTACTGGGCCCTGTCGGGCCCTGTCGGGCTCTGTCGGGCTCTGTCGGGCTATACTGGGCCCTGTCGGGCCCTGTCGGGCTCTGTCGGGCTCTGTCGGGCTCTACTGGGCTCTGTCGGGCCCTGTCGGGCTCTGTCGGGCCCTGTCGGGCTCTGTCGGGCTCTGTCAGGCTCTGTTGGGCTCTGTTGGGCTCTACTGGGCTCTGTCGGGCTCTGTCGGGCCCTGTCGGGCTCTACTGGGCCCTGTCGGACCCTGTCGGGCTCTTTCGGGCTCTGTCGGGCCCTGTCGGGCCCTGTCGGGCTCTGTCGGGCTCTGTCGGGCTCTACTGCAGTCTGTCGGGCCCTGTCGGGCTCTGTCGGGCTCTGTCGGGCTCTACTGGGCTCTGTCGGGCTCTACTGGGCTCTACTGGGCCCTGTCGGGCTCTGTCGGGCTCTGTCGGGCTCTGTCGGGCTCTACTGGGCTCTGTCGGGCTCTGTCGGGCCCTGTCGGGCTCTGCCGGAACCTGTCAGGCTCTGTCGGGCTCTGTCGGGCTCTGTCGGGCTCTACTGGGCTCTGTCGGGCTCTGTCGGGCTCTGTCGGGCCCTGTCGGGCCCTGTCGGGCTCTGTCGGGCTCTGTCGGGCACTTTCGGGCCCTGTCGGGCTCTGTCGGGCCCTGTCGGGCCCTGTCGGGCCCTGTCGGGCTCTGTCGGGCTCTACTGGGCCCTGTCGGGCTCTGTCGGGCTCTGTCGGGCCCTGTCGGGCTCTGTCGGACTCTGTCGGGCTCTGTCGGGCTCTACTGGGCTCTACTGGGCTCTGTCGGGCCCTGTCGGGCTCTGTCGGGCTCTGTCGGGCTCTACTGGGCCCTGTCGGGCTCTGTCGGGCTCTGTCGGGCTCTACTGGGCCCTGTCGGGCTCTGTCGGGCTCTGTCGGGCTCTGTCGGGCTCTGTCGGGCTCTACTGGGCCCTGTCGGACCCTGTCGGGCTCTGTCGGGCCCTGTCGGGCTCTGTCGGGCTCTGTCGGGCTCTGTCGGGCTCTACTGGGCTCTACTGGGCTCTGTCGGGCCCTGTCG
Source organism: Caloenas nicobarica (assembly GCF_036013445.1). Taxonomy (NCBI): domain Eukaryota; kingdom Metazoa; phylum Chordata; class Aves; order Columbiformes; family Columbidae; genus Caloenas; species Caloenas nicobarica. Next base: position 42,715 of record NW_027017264.1, on the reverse strand, counting down.
GGCTCTGTCGGGCTCTGTCGGGCTCTACTGGGCCCTGTCGGGCTCTGTCGGGCTCTGTCGGGCTCTACTGGGCCCTGTCGGGCTCTGTCGGACTCTGTCGGGCTCTGTCGGGCTCTGTCGGGCTCTGTCGGGCTCTGCTGGGCCCTGTCGGGCCCTGACGGGCCCTGTCGGGCCCTGTCGGGCTCTGTCGGGCTCTGACGGGTTCTGTCGGGCTCTGCTGGGCCCTGTCGGGCCCTGTCGGGCCCTGTCGGGCTCTGTCGGGCTCTGTCGGGCTCTACTGGGCCCTGTCGGGCTCTGTCGGGCTCTGTCGGGCTCTACTGGGCCCTGTCGGGCTCTGTCGGACTCTGTCGGGCTCTGTCGGGCTCTGTCGGGCTCTGTCGGGCTCTGCTGGGCCCTGTCGGGCCCTGACGGGCCCTGTCGGGCCCTGTCGGGCTCTGTCGGGCTCTGACGGGTTCTGTCGGGCTCTGTCGGGCTCTGTCGGGCTCTACTGGGCCCTGTCGGGCTCTGTCGGGCCCTGTCGGGCCCTGTCGGGCTCTGTCGGGCTCTGTCGGGCTCTGACGGGTTCTGTCGGGCTCTGTCGGGCTCTGTCGGGCTCTACTGGGCCCTGTCGTGCCCTGTCGGGCCCTGTCGGGCTCTGTCGGGCTCTGTCGGGCTCTACTGGGCCCTGTCGGGCTCTGTCGGGCTCTGTCGGGCCCTGTCGGGCCCTGTCGGGCTCTGTCGGGCTCTGTCGGGCTCTACTGGGCCCTGTCGGGCCCTGTCGGGCTCTGTCGGGCCCTGTCGGGCTCTGTCGGGCTCTGTCGGGCTCTGTCGGGCCCTGTCGGGCTCTGTCGGGCTCTGTCGGGCTCTGTCGGGCTCTACTGGGCTCTGTCGGGCTCTGTCGGGCTCTGTCGGGCTCTACTGGGCTCTGTTGGGCTCTGTTGGGCTCTGTCGGGCCCTGTCGGGCTCTGTCGGTATCTGTCGGGCCCTGTCGGGCCCTGTCGGGCTCTGTCGGGCTCTGTCGGGCTCTGTCGGGCTCTACTGGGCCCTGTCGGGCTCTGTCGGGCTCTGTCGGGCCCTGTCGGGCCCTGTCGGGCTCTGTCGGGCTCTGTCGGGCTCTACTGGGCCCTGTCGGGCTCTGTCGGGCTCTGTCGGGCCCTGTCGGGCTCTGTCGGGCTCTGTCGGGCTCTGTTGGGCTCTGTTGGGATCTACTGGGCTCTGTCGGGCTCTGTCGGGCCCTGTCGGGCTCTGTCGGGCTCTGTCGGGCTCTGTCGGGCTCTACTGGGCTCTGTCGGGCTCTGTCGGGCCCTGTCGGGCCCTGTCGGGCTCTGTCGGGCTCTGTCGGGCTCTACTGGGCCCTGTTGGGCCCTGTCGGGCTCTGTCGGGCTCTGTCGGGCTCTGTCGGGCCCTGTCGGGCTCTGTCGGGCTCTGTCGGGCTCTGTCGGGCTCTACTGGGCCCTGTCGGGCCCTGTCGGGCTCTGTCGGGCTCTGTCGGGCTCTGTCGGGCTCTACTGGGCCCTGTCGGGCCCTGTCGGGCCCTGTCGGGCCCTGTCAGGCTCTGTCGGGCTCTGTCGGGCTCTACTGGGCCCTGTCGGGCCCTGTCGGGCCCTGTCGGGCTCTACTGGGCTCTACTGGGCTCTGTCGGGCTCTGTCGGGCTCTACTGGGCCCTGTCGGGCCCTGTCGGGCTCTGTCGGGCTCTGTCGGGCCCTGTCGGGCCCTGTCGGGCTCTGTCGGGCTCTGTCGGGCCCTGTCGGGCTCTGTCGGGCTCTACTGGGCTCTACTGGGCTCTGTCGGGCTCTGTCGGGCTCTACTGGGCCCTGTCGGGCCCTGTCGGGCCCTGTCGGGCTCTGTCGGGCTCTACTGGGCTCTGTCGGGCTCTGTCGGTCTCTGTCGGGCTCTGTCAGGCTCTACTGGGCTCTGTCGGGCTCTGTCGGGCTCTACTGGGCTCTGTCGTGGTCTGTCGGGCTCTGTCGGGCTCTGTCGGGCTCTACTGGGCCCTGTCGGGCTCTGTCGGGCTCTATCGGGCCCTGTCGGGCTCTGTCGGGCCCTGTCGGGCTCTGTCGGGCTCTATCGGGCCCTGTCGGGATCTGTCGGGCTCTCTCGGGCTCTGTCGGGCTCTGTCGGGCTCTACTGGGCTCTGTTGGGCTCTGTCGGGCTCTGTCGGGCCCTGTCGGGCTCTGTCGGGCTCTGTCGGGCCCTGTCGGGCCCTGTCGGGCTCTGTCGGGCTCTGTCGGGCCCTATCGGGCTCTGTCGGGCTCTGTCGGGCTCTGTCGGGCTCTACTGGTCCCTGTCGGGCCCTGTCGGGCTCTGTCGGGCTCTGTCGGGCTCTACTGGGCTCTGTCGGGCTCTGTCGGGCCCTGTCGGGCTCTACTGGGCCCTGTCGGACCCTGTCGGGCTCTACTGGGCCCTGTCGGGCTCTGTCGGGCTCTGTCGGGCCCTGTCGGGCTCTGTCGGGCTCTGTCGGGCTCTGTCGGGCTCTACTGGGCTCTACTGGGCTCTGTCGGGCCCTGTCGGGCTCTGTCGGGCTCTGTCGGGCTCTACTGGGCCCTGTCGGGCTCTGTCGGGCTCTGTCGGGCTCTGTCGGGCTCTGTCGGGCTCTACTGGGCCCTGTCGGACCCTGTCGGGCTCTGTCGGGCCCTGTCGGGCTCTGTCGGGCTCTGTCGGGCTCTGTCGGGCTCTACTGGGCTCTACTGGGCTCTGTCGGGCCCTGTCGGGCTCTGTCGGGCTCTGTCGGGCTCTACTGGGCCCTGTCGGGCTCTGTCGGGCTCTGTCGGGCTCTACTGGGCCCTGTCGGGCTCTGTCGGACTCTGTCGGGCTCTGTCGGGCTCTGTCGGGCTCTGTCGGGCTCTGCTGGGCCCTGTCGGGCCCTGTCGGGCTCTGTCGGGCTCTGACGGGTTCTGTCGGGCTCTGTCGGGCTCTGTCGGGCTCTACTGGGCCCTGTCGGGCTCTGTCGGGCCCTGTCGGGCCCTGTCGGGCTCTGTCGGGCTCTGTCGGGCTCTGACGGGTTCTGTCGGGCTCTGTCGGGCTCTGTCGGGCTCTACTGGGCCCTGTCGTGCCCTGTCGGGCCCTGTCGGGCTCTGTCGGGCTCTGTCGGGCTCTACTGGGCCCTGTCGGGCTCTGTCGGGCTCTGTCGGGCCCTGTCGGGCCCTGTCGGGCTCTGTCGGGCTCTGTCGGGCTCTACTGGGCCCTGTCGGGCCCTGTCGGGCTCTGTCGGGCCCTGTCGGGCTCTGTCGGGCTCTGTCGGGCTCTGTCGGGCCCTGTCGGGCTCTGTCGGGCTCTGTCGGGCTCTACTGGGCTCTGTCGGGCTCTACTGGGCTCTACTGGGCCCTGTCGGGCTCTGTCGGGCTCTGTCGGGCTCTGTCGGGCTCTACTGGGCTCTGTCGGGCTCTGTCGGGCCCTGTCGGGCTCTGCCGGAACCTGTCAGGCTCTGTCGGGCTCTGTCGGGCTCTGTCGGGCTCTACTGGGCTCTGTCGGGCTCTGTCGGGCTCTGTCGGGCCCTGTCGGGCCCTGTCGGGCTCTGTCGGGCTCTGTCGGGCACTTTCGGGCCCTGTCGGGCTCTGTCGGGCCCTGTCGGGCCCTGTCGGGCCCTGTCGGGCTCTGTCGGGCTCTACTGGGCCCTGTCGGGCTCTGTCGGGCTCTGTCGGGCCCTGTCGGGCTCTGTCGGACTCTGTCGGGCTCTGTCGGGCTCTACTGGGCTCTACTGGGCTCTGTCGGGCCCTGTCGGGCTCTGTCGGGCTCTGTCGGGCTCTACTGGGCCCTGTCGGGCTCTGTCGGGCTCTGTCGGGCTCTACTGGGCCCTGTCGGGCTCTGTCGGGCTCTGTCGGGCTCTGTCGGGCTCTACTGGGCCCTGTCGGACCCTGTCGGGCTCTGTCGGGCCCTGTCGGGCTCTGTCGGGCTCTGTCGGGCTCTGTCGGGCTCTACTGGGCTCTACTGGGCTCTGTCGGGCCCTGTCGGGCTCTGTCGGGCTCTGTCGGGCTCTACTGGGCCCTGTCGGGCTCTGTCGGGCTCTGTCGGGCTCTACTGGGCCCTGTCGGGCTCTGTCGGACTCTGTCGGGCTCTGTCGGGCTCTGTCGGGCTCTGTCGGGCTCTGCTGGGCCCTGTCGGGCCCTGTCGGGCCCTGTCGGGCTCTGTCGGGCTCTGTCGGGCTCTACTGGGCCCTGTCGGGCTCTGTCGGGCTCTGTCGGGCTCTACTGGGCCCTGTCGGGCTCTGTCGGACTCTGTCGGGCTCTGTCGGGCTCTGTCGGGCTCTGTCGGGCTCTGCTGGGCCCTGTCGGGCCCTGACGGGCCCTGTCGGGCCCTGTCGGGCTCTGTCGGGCTCTGACGGGTTCTGTCGGGCTCTGTCGGGCTGTGTCGGGCTCTACTGGGCCCTGTCGGGCTCTGTCGGGCCCTGTCGGGCCCTGTCGGGCTCTGTCGGGCTCTGTCGGGCTCTGACGGGTTCTGTCGGGCTCTGTCGGGCTCTGTCGGGCTCTACTGGGCCCTGTCGTGCCCTGTCGGGCCCTGTCGGGCTCTGTCGGGCTCTGTCGGGCTCTACTGGGCCCTGTCGGGCTCTGTCGGGCTCTGTCGGGCCCTGTCGGGCCCTGTCGGGCTCTGTCGGGCTCTGTCGGGCTCTACTGGGCCCTGTCGGGCCCTGTCGGGCTCTGTCGGGCCCTGTCGGGCTCTGTCGGGCTCTGTCGGGCTCTGTCGGGCCCTGTCGGGCTCTGTCGGGCTCTGTCGGGCTCTGTCGGGCTCTACTGGGCTCTGTCGGGCTCTGTCGGGCTCTGTCGGGCTCTACTGGGCTCTGTTGGGCTCTGTTGGGCTCTGTCGGGCCCTGTCGGGCTCTGTCGGTATCTGTCGGGCCCTGTCGGGCCCTGTCGGGCTCTGTCGGGCTCTGTCGGGCTCTGTCGGGCTCTACTGGGCCCTGTCGGGCTCTGTCGGGCTCTGTCGGGCCCTGTCGGGCCCTGTCGGGCTCTGTCGGGCTCTGTCGGGCTCTACTGGGCCCTGTCGGGCTCTGTCGGGCTCTGTCGGGCCCTGTCGGGCTCTGTCGGGCTCTGTCGGGCTCTGTTGGGCTCTGTTGGGATCTACTGGGCTCTGTCGGGCTCTGTCGGGCCCTGTCGGGCTCTGTCGGGCTCTGTCGGGCTCTGTCGGGCTCTACTTGGCTCTGTCGGGCTCTGTCGGGCCCTGTCGGGCCCTGTCGGGCTCTGTCGGGCTCTGTCGGGCTCTACTGGGCCCTGTTGGGCCCTGTCGGGCTCTGTCGGGCTCTGTCGGGCTCTGTCGGGCCCTGTCGGGCTCTGTCGGGCTCTGTCGGGCTCTGTCGGGCTCTACTGGGCCCTGTCGGGCCCTGTCGGGCTCTGTCGGGCTCTGTCGGGCTCTGTCGGGCTCTACTGGGCCCTGTCGGGCCCTGTCGGGCCCTGTCGGGCCCTGTCAGGCTCTGTCGGGCTCTGTCGGGCTCTACTGGGCCCTGTCGGGCCCTGTCGGGCCCTGTCGGGCTCTACTGGGCTCTACTGGGCTCTGTCGGGCTCTGTCGGGCTCTACTGGGCCCTGTCGGGCCCTGTCGGGCTCTGTCGGGCTCTGTCGGGCCCTGTCGGGCCCTGTCGGGCTCTGTCGGGCTCTGTCGGGCCCTGTCGGGCTCTGTCGGGCCCTGTCGGGCTCTGTCGGGCTCTACTGGGCTCTACTGGGCTCTGTCGGGCTCTGTCGGGCTCTACTGGGCCCTGTCGGGCCCTGTCGGGCCCTGTCGGGCTCTGTCGGGCTCTACTGGGCTCTGTCGGGCTCTGTCGGTCTCTGTCGGGCTCTGTCAGGCTCTACTGGGCTCTGTCGGGCTCTGTCGGGCTCTACTGGGCTCTGTCGTGGTCTGTCGGGCTCTGTCGGGCTCTGTCGGGCTCTACTGGGCCCTGTCGGGCTCTGTCGGGCTCTATCGGGCCCTGTCGGGCTCTGTCGGGCCCTGTCGGGCTCTGTCGGGCTCTATCGGGCCCTGTCGGGATCTGTCGGGCTCTCTCGGGCTCTGTCGGGCTCTGTCGGGCTCTACTGGGCTCTGTTGGGCTCTGTCGGGCTCTGTCGGGCCCTGTCGGGCTCTGTCGGGCTCTGTCGGGCCCTGTCGGGCCCTGTCGGGCTCTGTCGGGCTCTGTCGGGCCCTATCGGGCTCTGTCGGGCTCTGTCGGGCTCTGTCGGGCTCTACTGGTCCCTGTCGGGCCCTGTCGGGCTCTGTCGGGCTCTGTCGGGCTCTACTGGGCTCTGTCGGGCTCTGTCGGGCCCTGTCGGGCTCTACTGGGCCCTGTCGGACCCTGTCGGGCTCTACTGGGCCCTGTCGGGCTCTGTCGGGCTCTGTCGGGCCCTGTCGGGCTCTGTCGGGCTCTGTCGGGCTCTGTCGGGCTCTACTGGGCTCTACTGGGCTCTGTCGGGCCCTGTCGGGCTCTGTCGGGCTCTGTCGGGCTCTACTGGGCCCTGTCGGGCTCTGTCGGGCTCTGTCGGGCTCTGTCGGGCTCTGTCGGGCTCTACTGGGCCCTGTCGGACCCTGTCGGGCTCTGTCGGGCCCTGTCGGGCTCTGTCGGGCTCTGTCGGGCTCTGTCGGGCTCTACTGGGCTCTACTGGGCTCTGTCGGGCCCTGTCGGGCTCTGTCGGGCTCTGTCGGGCTCTACTGGGCCCTGTCGGGCTCTGTCGGGCTCTGTCGGGCTCTACTGGGCCCTGTCGGGCTCTGTCGGACTCTGTCGGGCTCTGTCGGGCTCTGTCGGGCTCTGTCGGGCTCTGCTGGGCCCTGTCGGGCCCTGTCGGGCCCTGTCGGGCCCTGTCGGGCTCTGTCGGGCTCTGACGGGTTCTGTCGGGCTCTGTCGGGCTCTGTCGGGCTCTACTGGGCCCTGTCGGGCTCTGTCGGGCCCTGTCGGGCCCTGTCGGGCTCTGTCGGGCTCTGTCGGGCTCTGACGGGTTCTGTCGGGCTCTGTCGGGCTCTGTCGGGCTCTACTGGGCCCTGTCGTGCCCTGTCGGGCCCTGTCGGGCTCTGTCGGGCTCTGTCGGGCTCTACTGGGCCCTGTCGGGCTCTGTCGGGCTCTGTCGGGCCCTGTCGGGCCCTGTCGGGCTCTGTCGGGCTCTGTCGGGCTCTACTGGGCCCTGTCGGGCCCTGTCGGGCTCTGTCGGGCCCTGTCGGGCTCTGTCGGGCTCTGTCGGGCTCTGTCGGGCCCTGTCGGGATCTGTCGGGCTCTGTCGGGCTCTGTCGGGCTCTACTGGGCCCTGTCGGGCCCTGTCGGGCTCTGTCGGGCTCTGTCGGGCTCTGTCGGGCTCTACTGGGCTCTGTCGGGCTCTGTCGGGCTCTGTCGGGCTCTACTGGGCTCTGTTGGGCTCTGTTGGGCTCTGTCGGGCCCTGTCGGGCTCTGTCGGTATCTGTCGGGCCCTGTCGGGCCCTGTCGGGCTCTGTCGGGCTCTGTCGGGCTCTGTCGGGCTCTACTGGGCCCTGTCGGGCTCTGTCGGGCTCTGTCGGGCCCTGTCGGGCCCTGTCGGGCTCTGTCGGGCTCTGTCGGGATCTACTGGGCCCTGTCGGGCTCTGTCGGGCTCTGTCGGGCCCTGTCGGGCTCTGTCGGGCTCTGTCGGGCTCTGTTGGGCTCTGTTGGGATCTACTGGGCTCTGTCGGGCTCTGTCGGGCCCTGTCGGGCTCTGTCGGGCTCTGTCGGGCTCTGTCGGGCTCTACTGGGCTCTGTCGGGCCCTGTCGGGCCCTGTCGGGCCCTGTCGGGCTCTGTCGGGCTCTGTCGGGCTCTACTGGGCCCTGTTGGGCCCTGTCGGGCTCTGTCGGGCTCTGTCGGGCTCTGTCGGGCCCTGTCGGGCTCTGTCGGGCTCTGTCGGGCTCTGTCGGGCTCTACTGGGCCCTGTCGGGCCCTGTCGGGCCCTGTCGGGCTCTGTCGGGCTCTGTCGGGCTCTGTCGGGCTCTACTGGGCCCTGTCGGGCTCTGTCGGGCTCTGTCGGGCCCTGTCGGACCCTGTCGGGCCCTGTCAGGCTCTGTCGGGCTCTGTCGGGCTCTACTGGGCCCTGTCGGGCCCTGTCGGGCCCTGTCGGGCTCTACTGGGCTCTACTGGGCTCTGTCGGGCTCTGTCGGGCTCTACTGGGCCCTGTCGGGCCCTGTCGGGCTCTGTCGGGCTCTGTCGGGCCCTGTCGGGCCCTGTCGGGCTCTGTCGGGCTCTGTCGGGCCCTGTCGGGCTCTGTCGGGCTCTACTGGGGTCTACTGGGCTCTGTCGGGCTCTGTCGGGCTCTACTGGGCCCTGTCGGGCCCTGTCGGGCCCTGTCGGGCTCTGTCGGGCTCTACTGGGCTCTGTCGGGCTCTGTCGGTCTCTGTCGGGCTCTGTCAGGCTCTACTGGGCTCTGTCGGGCTCTGTCGGGCTCTACTGGGCTCTGTCGGGGTCTGTCGGGCTCTGTCGGGCTCTGTCGGGCTCTACTGGGCCCTGTCGGGCTCTGTCGGGCTCTATCGGGCCCTGTCGGGCTCTGTCGGGCCCTGTCGGGCTCTGTCGGGCTCTATCGGGCCCTGTCGGGCTCTGTCGAGCTCTATCGGGCCCTGTCGGGATCTGTCGGGCTCTCTCGGGCTCTGTCGGGCTCTGTCGGGCTCTACTGGGCTCTGTTGGGCTCTGTCGGGCTCTGTCGGGCCCTGTCGGGCTCTGTCGGGCTCTGTCGGGCCCTGTCGGGCCCTATCGGGCTCTGTCGGGCTCTGTCGGGCTCTGTCGGGCTCTACTGGTCCCTGTCGGGCCCTGTCGGGCTCTGTCGGGCTCTGTCGGGCTCTACTGGGCCCTGTCGGGCCCTGTCGGGCTCTGTCGGGCTCTGTCGGGCTCTGTCGGGCTCTGTCGGGCTCTACTGGGCTCTGTCGGGCCCTGTCGGGCTCTGTCGGGCCCTGTCGGGCTCTGTCGGGCTCTGTCAGGCTCTGTTGGGCTCTGTTGGGCTCTACTGGGCTCTGTCGGGCTCTGTCGGGCCCTGTCGGGCTCTACTGGGCCCTGTCGGACCCTGTCGGGCTCTGTTGGGCTCTGTCGGGCTCTGTCGGGCTCTACTGGGCCCTGTCGGGCCCTGTCGGGCCCTGTCGGGCTCTGTCGGGCTCTACTGGGCCCTGTCGGGCCCTGTCGGGCTCTGTCGGGCTCTGTCGGGCTCTGTCGGGCTCTACTGGGCTCTACTGGGCTCTGTCGGGCTCTGTCGGGCTCTACTGGGCCCTGTCGGGCCCTGTCGGGCTCTGTCGGGCTCTGCCGGGCTCTGTCGGGCCCTGTCGGGCTCTGTCGGGCCCTGTCGGGCTCTGTCGGGCTCTGTCGGGCCCTGTCGGGCCCTGTCGGGCCCTGTCGGGCTCTGTCGGGCTCTGTCGGGCTCTGTCGGGCTCTACTGGGCTCTGTCGGGCTCTACTGGGCTCTACTGGGCCCTGTCGGGCTATGTCGGGCTCTGTCGGGCTCTGTCGGGCTCTACTGGGCTCTGTCGGGCTCTGTCGGGCCCTGTCGGGCTCTGTCGGGCTCTGTCGGGCTCTACTGGGCTCTGTCGGGCTCTGTCGGGCTCTGTCGGGCCCTGTCGGGCCCTGTCGGGCTCTGTCGGGCTCTGTCGGGCACTTTCGGGCCCTGTCGGGCTCTGTCGGGCTCTGTCGGGCCCTGTCGGGCCCTGTCGGGCCCTGTCGGGCTCTGTCGGGCTCTACTGGGCCCTGTCGGGCTCTGTCGGGCTCTGTCGGGCTCTGTCGGGCTCTACTGGGCTCTACTGGGCTCTGTCGGGCTCTGTCGGGCTCTACTGGGCCCTGTCGGGCCCTGTCGGGCTCTGTCGGGCTCTGTCGGGCTCTGTCGGGCTCTACTGGGCCCTGTCGGACCCTGTCGGGCCCTGTCGGCCTCTGTCGGACTCTGTCGGGCTCTGTCGGGCTCTACTGGGCTCTGTCGGGCTCTGTCGGGTTCTGTCGGGCTCTGTCGGGCTCTACTGGGCTCTACTGGGCCCTGTCGGGCCCTGTCGGGCTCTGTCGGGCTCTGTCGGGCTCTGTCGGGCTCTACTGGGCCCTGTCGGGCCCTGTCGGGCTCTGTCGGGCTCTGTCGGGCTCTGACGGGTTCTGTCGGGCTCTGTCGGGCTCTGTCGGGCTCTACTGGGCCCTGTCGGGCTCTGTCGGGCCCTGTCGGGCCCTGTCGGGCTCTGTCGGGCTCTGTCGGGCTCTGTCGGGCTCTACTGGGCCCTGTCGGGCCCTGTCGGGCCCTGTCGGGCTCTGTCGGGCTCTGTCGGGCTCTACTGGGCCCTGTCGGGCCCTGTCGGGCTCTATCGGGCTCTGTCAGGCCCTGTCGGGCCCTGTCGGGCTCTGTCGGGCTCTGTCGGGCTCTACTGGACCCTGTCGGGCCCTGTCGGGCTCTGTCGGGTTCTGTCGGGCTCTGTCGGGCCCTGTCGGGATCTGTCGGGCTCTGTCGGGCTCTGTCGGGCTCTACTGGGCCCTGTCGGGCCCTGTCGGGCTCTGTCGGGCCCTGTCGGGCTCTGTCGGGCTCTGTCGGGCTCTGTCGGGCTCTACTGGGCCTACTGGGCTCTGTCGGGCTCTGTCGGGCTCTGTCGGGCTCTGTCGCGCTCTACTGGGCCCTGTCGGGCTCTCTCGGGCTCTATCGGGCCCTGTCGGGATCTGTCGGGCCCTGTCGGGCTCTGTCGGGCTCTGTCGGGCTCTGTCGGGCTCTACTGGGCTCTGTTGGGCTCTGTTGGGCTCTGTCGGGCCCAATCGGGCTCTGTCGGGCTCTGTCGGGCCCTGTCGGGCCCTGTCGGGCTCTGTTGGGCTCTGTCGGGCTCTACTGGGCCCTGTCGGGCCCTGTCGGGCTCTGTCGGGCTCTGTCGGGCTCTACTGGGCCCTGTCGGGCCCTGTCGGGCCCTGTCGGGCTCTGTCGGGCTCTGTCGGGCTCTACTGGGCTCTGTCGGGCCCTGTCGGGCTCTGTCGGGCCCTGTCGGGCTCTGTCGGGCTCTGTTGGGCTCTGTTGGGCTCTACTGGGCTCTGTCGGGCTCTGTCGGGCCCTGTCGGGCTCTGTCGGGCTCTGTCGGGCTCTACTGGGCTCTGTCGGGCCCTGTCGGGCCCTGTCGGGCTCTGTCGGGCTCTGTCGGGCCCTGTCGGGCCCTGTCGGGCTCTGTCGGGCCCTGTCGGGCTCTGTCGGGCTCTGTCGGGCTCTGTCGGGCTCTACTGGGCCCTGTCGGGCCCTGTCGGGCCCTGTCGGGCTCTGTCGGGCTCTGTCGGGCTCTGTCGGGCTCTACTGGGCCCTGTCGGGCTCTGTCGGGCTCTGTCGGGCCCTGTCGGGCCCTGTCGGGCCCTGTCAGGCTCTGTCGGGCTCTGTCGGGCTCTACTGGGCCCTGTCGGGCCCTGTCGGGCCCTGTCGGGCTCTACTGGGCTCTACTGGGCTCTGTCGGGCTCTGTCGGGCTCTACTGGGCCCTGTCGGGCCCTGTCGGGCTCTGTCGGGCTCTGTCGGGCCCTGTCGGGCCCTGTCGGGCTCTGTCGGGCTCTGTCGGGCCCTGTCGGGCTCTGTCGGGCTCTATCGGGCTCTGTCGGGCTCTACTGGGCTCTACTGGGCTCTGTCGGGCTCTGTCGGGCTCTACTGGGCCCTGTCGGGCCCTGTCGGGCCCTGTCGGGCTCTGTCGGGCTCTACTGGGCTCTGTCGGGCTCTGTCGGGCTCTGTCGGTCTCTGTCGGGCTCTGTCAGGCTCTACTGGGCTCTGTCGGGCCCTGTCGGGCTCTGTCGGGCTCTGTCGGGCTCTACTGGGCCCTGTTGGGCCCTGTCGGGCTCTGTCGGGCTCTGTCGGGCCCTGTCGGGCTCTGTCGGGCTCTGTCGGGCTCTGTCGGGCTCTACTGGGCCCTGTCGGGCCCTGTCGGGCTCTGTCGGGCTCTGTCGGGCTCTGTCGGGCTCTACTGGGCCCTGTCGGGCTCTGTCGGGCTCTGTCGGGCCCTGTCGGGCCCTGTCGGGCCCTGTCAGGCTCTGTCGGGCTCTGTCGGGCTCTACTGGGCCCTGTCGGGCCCTGTCGGGCCCTGTCGGGCTCTACTGGGCTCTACTGGGCTCTGTCGGGCTCTGTCGGGCTCTACTGGGCCCTGTCGGGCCCTGTCGGGCTCTGTCGGGCTCTGTCGGGCCCTGTCGGGCCCTGTCGGGCTCTGTCGGGCTCTGTCGGGCCCTGTCGGGCTCTGTCGGGCCCTGTCGGGCTCTGTCGGGCTCTACTGGGCTCTACTGGGCTCTGTCGGGCTCTGTCGGGCTCTACTGGGCCCTGTCGGGCCCTGTCGGGCCCTGTCGGGCTCTGTCGGGCTCTACTGGGCTCTGTCGGGCTCTGTCGGTCTCTGTCGGGCTCTGTCAGGCTCTACTGGGCTCTGTCGGGCTCTGTCGGGCTCTACTGGGCTCTGTCGTGGTCTGTCGGGCTCTGTCGGGCTCTGTCGGGCTCTACTGGGCCCTGTCGGGCTCTGTCGGGCTCTATCGGGCCCTGTCGGGCTCTGTCGGGCCCTGTCGGGCTCTGTCGGGCTCTATCGGGCCCTGTCGGGATCTGTCGGGCTCTCTCGGGCTCTGTCGGGCTCTGTCGGGCTCTACTGGGCTCTGTTGGGCTCTGTCGGGCTCTGTCGGGCCCTGTCGGGCTCTGTCGGGCTCTGTCGGGCCCTGTCGGGCCCTGTCGGGCTCTGTCGGGCTCTGTCGGGCCCTATCGGGCTCTGTCGGGCTCTGTCGGGCTCTGTCGGGCTCTACTGGTCCCTGTCGGGCCCTGTCGGGCTCTGTCGGGCTCTGTCGGGCTCTACTGGGCCCTGTCGGGCCCTGTCGGGCCCTGTCGGGGCTCTGTCGGGCTCTGTCGGGCTCTACTGGGCTCTGTCGGGCCCTGTCGGGCTCTGTCGGGCCCTGTCGGGCTCTGTCGGGCTCTGTCAGGCTCTGTTGGGCTCTGTTGGGCTCTACTGGGCTCTGTCGGGCTCTGTCGGGCCCTGTCGGGCTCTACTGGGCCCTGTCGGACCCTGTCGGGCTCTACTGGGCCCTGTCGGGCTCTGTCGGGCTCTGTCGGGCCCTGTCGGGCTCTGTCGGGCTCTGTCGGGCTCTGTCGGGCTCTACTGGGCTCTACTGGGCTCTGTCGGGCCCTGTCGGGCTCTGTCGGGCTCTGTCGGGCTCTACTGGGCCCTGTCGGGCTCTGTCGGGCTCTGTCGGGCTCTACTGGGCCCTGTCGGGCTCTGTCGGGCTCTGTCGGGCTCTGTCGGGCTCTGTCGGGCTCTACTGGGCCCTGTCGGACCCTGTCGGGCTCTGTCGGGCCCTGTCGGGCTCTGTCGGGCTCTGTCGGGCTCTGTCGGGCTCTACTGGGCTCTACTGGGCTCTGTCGGGCCCTGTCGGGCTCTGTCGGGCTCTGTCGGGCTCTACTGGGCCCTGTCGGGCTATGTCGGGCTCTGTCGGGCTCTACTGGGCCCTGTCGGGCTCTGTCGGACTCTGTCGGGCTCTACTGGGCCCTGTCGGGCTCTGTCGGGCCCTGTCGGGCCCTGTCGGGCTCTGTCGGGCTCTGTCGGGCTCTGACGGGTTCTGTCGGGCTCTGTCGGGCTCTGTCGGGCTCTACTGGGCCCTGTCGTGCCCTGTCGGGCCCTGTCGGGCTCTGTCGGGCTCTGTCGGGCTCTACTGGGCCCTGTCGGGCTCTGTCGGGCTCTGTCGGGCCCTGTCGGGCCCTGTCGGGCTCTGTCGGGCTCTGTCGGGCTCTACTGGGCCCTGTCGGGCCCTGTCGGGCTCTGTCGGGCCCTGTCGGGCTCTGTCGGGCTCTGTCGGGCTCTGTCGGGCCCTGTCGGGATCTGTCGGGCTCTGTCGGGCTCTGTCGGGCTCTACTGGGCCCTGTCGGGCCCTGTCGGGCTCTGTCGGGCTCTGTCGGGCTCTGTCGGGCTCTACTGGGCTCTGTCGGGCTCTGTCGGGCTCTGTCGGGCTCTACTGGGCTCTGTTGGGCTCTGTTGGGCTCTGTCGGGCCCTGTCGGGCTCTGTCGGTATCTGTCGGGCCCTGTCGGGCCCTGTCGGGCTCTGTCGGGCTCTGTCGGGCTCTGTCGGGCTCTACTGGGCCCTGTCGGGCTCTGTCGGGCTCTGTCGGGCCCTGTCGGGCCCTGTCGGGCTCTGTCGGGCTCTGTCGGGCTCTACTGGGCCCTGTCGGGCTCTGTCGGGCTCTGTCGGGCTCTGTTGGGCTCTGTTGGGATCTACTGGGCTCTGTCGGGCTCTGTCGGGCCCTGTCGGGCTCTGTCGGGCTCTGTCGGGCTCTGTCGGGCTCTACTGGGCTCTGTCGGGCCCTGTCGGGCCCTGTCGGGCCCTGTCGGGCTCTGTCGGGCTCTGTCGGGCTCTACTGGGCCCTGTTGGGCCCTGTCGGGCTCTGTCGGGCTCTGTCGGGCTCTGTCGGGCCCTGTCGGGCTCTGTCGGGCTCTGTCGGGCTCTGTCGGGCTCTACTGGGCCCTGTCGGGCCCTGTCGGGCCCTGTCGGGCTCTGTCGGGCTCTGTCGGGCTCTGTCGGGCTCTACTGGGCCCTGTCGGGCTCTGTCGGGCTCTGTCGGGCCCTGTCGGACCCTGTCGGGCCCTGTCAGGCTCTGTCGGGCTCTGTCGGGCTCTACTGGGCCCTGTCGGGCCCTGTCGGGCCCTGTCGGGCTCTACTGGGCTCTACTGGGCTCTGTCGGGCTCTGTCGGGCTCTACTGGGCCCTGTCGGGCCCTGTCGGGCTCTGTCGGGCTCTGTCGGGCCCTGTCGGGCCCTGTCGGGCTCTGTCGGGCTCTGTCGGGCCCTGTCGGGCTCTGTCGGGCCCTGTCGGGCTCTGTCGGGCTCTACTGGGCTCTACTGGGCTCTGTCGTGCTCTGTCGGGCTCTACTGGGCCCTGTCGGGCCCTGTCGGGCCCTGTCGGGCTCTGTCGGGCTCTACTGGGCTCTGTCGGGCTCTGTCGGTCTCTGTCGGGCTCTGTCAGGCTCTACTGGGCTCTGTCGGGCTCTGTCGGGCTCTACTGGGCTCTGTCGGGGTCTGTCGGGCTCTGTCGGGCTCTGTCGGGCTCTACTGGGCCCTGTCGGGCTCTGTCGGGCTCTATCGGGCCCTGTCGGGCTCTGTCGGGCCCTGTCGGGCTCTGTCGGGCTCTATCGGGCCCTGTCGGGCTCTGTCGGGCTCTATCGGGCCCTGTCGGGATCTGTCGGGCTCTCTCGGGCTCTGTCGGGCTCTGTCGGGCTCTACTGGGCTCTGTTGGGCTCTGTCGGGCTCTGTCGGGCCCTGTCGGGCTCTGTCGGGCTCTGTCGGGCCCTGTCGGGCCCTATCGGGCTCTGTCGGGCTCTGTCGGGCTCTGTCGGGCTCTACTGGTCCCTGTCGGGCCCTGTCGGGCTCTGTCGGGCTCTGTCGGGCTCTACTGGGCCCTGTCGGGCCCTGTCGGGCTCTGTCGGGCTCTGTCGGGCTCTGTCGGGCTCTGTCGGGCTCTACTGGGCTCTGTCGGGCCCTGTCGGGCTCTGTCGGGCCCTGTCGGGCTCTGTCGGGCTCTGTCAGGCTCTGTTGGGCTCTGTTGGGCTCTACTGGGCTCTGTCGGGCTCTGTCGGGCCCTGTCGGGCTCTACTGGGCCCTGTCGGACCCTGTCGGGCTCTGTTGGGCTCTGTCGGGCTCTGTCGGGCTCTACTGGGCCCTGTCGGGCCCTGTCGGGCCCTGTCGGGCTCTGTCGGGCTCTACTGGGCCCTGTCGGGCCCTGTCGGGCTCTGTCGGGCTCTGTCGGGCTCTGTCGGGCTCTACTGGGCTCTACTGGGCTCTGTCGGGCTCTGTCGGGCTCTACTGGGCCCTGTCGGACCCTGTCGGGCTCTGTTGGGCTCTGTCGGGCTCTGTCGGGCTCTACTGGGCCCTGTCGGGCCCTGTCGGGCCCTGTCGGGCTCTGTCGGGCTCTACTGGGCCCTGTCGGGCCCTGTCGGGCTCTGTCGGGCTCTGTCGGGCTCTGTCGGGCTCTACTGGGCTCTACTGGGCTCTGTCGGGCTCTGTTGGGCTCTACTGGGCCCTGTCGGGCCCTGTCGGGCTCTGTCGGGCTCTGTCGGGCCCTGTCGGGCTCTGTCGGGCTCTGTCGGGCCCTGTCGGGCCCTGTCGGGCCCTGTCGGGCTCTGTCGGGCTCTGTCGGGCTCTGTCGGGCTCTACTGGGCTCTGTCGGGCTCTACTGGGCTCTACTGGGCCCTGTCGGGCTATGTCGGGCTCTGTCGGGCTCTGTCGGGCTCTACTGGGCTCTGTCGGGCTCTGTCGGGCCCTGTCGGGCTCTGTCGGGCTCTGTCGGGCTCTACTGGGCTCTGTCGGGCTCTGTCGGGCTCTGTCGGGCCCTGTCGGGCTCTGTCGGGCTCTGTCGGGCTCTGTCGGGCACTTTCGGGCCCTGTCGGGCTCTGTCGGGCTCTGTCGGGCCCTGTCGGGCCCTGTCGGGCCCTGTCGGGCTCTGTCGGGCTCTACTGGGCCCTGTCGGGCTCTGTCGGGCTCTGTCGGGCTCTGTCGGGCTCTACTGGGCCCTGTCGGACCCTGTCGGGCCCTGTCGGCCTCTGTCGGACTCTGTCGGGCTCTGTCGGGCTCTACTGGGCTCTGTCGGGCTCTGTCGGGTTCTGTCGGGCTCTGTCGGGCTCTACTGGGCTCTACTGGGCCCTGTCGGGCCCTGTCGGGCTCTGTCGGGCTCTGTCGGGCTCTACTGGGCCCTGTTGGGCCCTGTCGGGCTCTGTCGGGCTCTGTCGGGCTCTGTCGGGCCCTGTCGGGCTCTGTCGGGCTCTGTCGGGCTCTGTCGGGCTCTACTGGGCCCTGTCGGGCCCTGTCGGGCTCTGTCGGGCTCTGTCGGGCTCTGTCGGGCTCTACTGGGCCCTGTCGGGCTCTGTCGGGCTCTGTCGGGCCCTGTCGGACCCTGTCGGGCCCTGTCAGGCTCTGTCGGGCTCTGTCGGGCTCTACTGGGCCCTGTCGGGCCCTGTCGGGCCCTGTCGGGCTCTACTGGGCTCTACTGGGCTCTGTCGGGCTCTGTCGGGCTCTACTGGGCCCTGTCGGGCCCTGTCGGGCTCTGTCGGGCTCTGTCGGGCCCTGTCGGGCCCTGTCGGGCTCTGTCGGGCTCTGTCGGGCCCTGTCGGGCTCTGTCGGGCCCTGTCGGGCTCTGTCGGGCTCTACTGGGCTCTACTGGGCTCTGTCGTGCTCTGTCGGGCTCTACTGGGCCCTGTCGGGCCCTGTCGGGCCCTGTCGGGCTCTGTCGGGCTCTACTGGGCTCTGTCGGGCTCTGTCGGTCTCTGTCGGGCTCTGTCAGGCTCTACTGGGCTCTGTCGGGCTCTGTCGGGCTCTACTGGGCTCTGTCGGGGTCTGTCGGGCTCTGTCGGGCTCTGTCGGGCTCTACTGGGCCCTGTCGGGCTCTGTCGGGCTCTATCGGGCCCTGTCGGGCTCTGTCGGGCCCTGTCGGGCTCTGTCGGGCTCTATCGGGCCCTGTCGGGCTCTGTCGGGCTCTATCGGGCCCTGTCGGGATCTGTCGGGCTCTCTCAGGCTCTGTCGGGCTCTGTCGGGCTCTACTGGGCTCTGTTGGGCTCTGTCGGGCTCTGTCGGGCCCTGTCGGGCTCTGTCGGGCTCTGTCGGGCTCTGTCGGGCTCTACTGGTCCCTGTCGGGCCCTGTCGGGCTCTGTCGGGCTCTGTCGGGCTCTACTGGGCCCTGTCGGGCCCTGTCGGGCTCTGTCGGGCTCTGTCGGGCTCTGTCGGGCTCTGTCGGGCTCTACTGGGCTCTGTCGGGCCCTGTCGGGCTCTGTCGGGCCCTGTCGGGCTCTGTCGGGCTCTGTCAGGCTCTGTTGGGCTCTGTTGGGCTCTACTGGGCTCTGTCGGGCTCTGTCGGGCCCTGTCGGGCTCTACTGGGCCCTGTCGGACCCTGTCGGGCTCTGTTGGGCTCTGTCGGGCTCTGTCGGGCTCTACTGGGCCCTGTCGGGCCCTGTCGGGCCCTGTCGGGCTCTGTCGGGCTCTACTGGGCCCTGTCGGGCCCTGTCGGGCTCTGTCGGGCTCTGTCGGGCTCTGTCGGGCTCTACTGGGCTCTACTGGGCTCTGTCGGGCTCTGTCGGGCTCTACTGGGCCCTGTCGGACCCTGTCGGGCTCTGTTGGGCTCTGTCGGGCTCTGTCGGGCTCTACTGGGCCCTGTCGGGCCCTGTCGGGCCCTGTCGGGCTCTGTCGGGCTCTACTGGGCCCTGTCGGGCCCTGTCGGGCTCTGTCGGGCTCTGTCGGGCTCTGTCGGGCTCTACTGGGCTCTACTGGGCTCTGTCGGGCTCTGTTGGGCTCTACTGGGCCCTGTCGGGCCCTGTCGGGCTCTGTCGGGCTCTGTCGGGCCCTGTCGGGCTCTGTCGGGCTCTGTCGGGCCCTGTCGGGCCCTGTCGGGCCCTGTCGGGCTCTGTCGGGCTCTGTCGGGCTCTGTCGGGCTCTACTGGGCTCTGTCGGGCTCTACTGGGCTCTACTGGGCCCTGTCGGGCTATGTCGGGCTCTGTCGGGCTCTGTCGGGCTCTACTGGGCTCTGTCGGGCTCTGTCGGGCCCTGTCGGGCTCTGTCGGGCTCTGTCGGGCTCTACTGGGCTCTGTCGGGCTCTGTCGGGCTCTGTCGGGCCCTGTCGGGCTCTGTCGGGCTCTGTCGGGCTCTGTCGGGCACTTTCGGGCCCTGTCGGGCTCTGTCGGGCTCTGTCGGGCCCTGTCGGGCCCTGTCGGGCCCTGTCGGGCTCTGTCGGGCTCTACTGGGCCCTGTCGGGCTCTGTCGGGCTCTGTCGGGCTCTGTCGGGCTCTACTGGGCTCTACTGAGCTCTGTCGGGCTCTGTCGGGCTCTACTGGGCCCTGTCGGGCCCTGTCGGGCTCTGTCGGGCTCTGTCGGGCTCTGTCGGGCTCTACTGGGCCCTGTCGGACCCTGTCGGGCCCTGTCGGCCTCTGTCGGACTCTGTCGGGCTCTGTCGGGCTCTACTGGGCTCTGTCGGGCTCTGTCGGGTTCTGTCGGGCTCTGTCGGGCTCTACTGGGCTCTACTGGGCCCTGTCGGGCCCTGTCGGGCTCTGTCGGGCTCTGTCGGGCTCTGTCGGGCTCTACTGGGCCCTGTCGGGCCCTGTTGGGCCCTGTCGGGCTCTGTCGGGCTCTGTCGGGCTCTGACGGGTTCTGTCGGGCTCTGTCGGGCTCTGTCGGGCTCTACTGGGCCCTGTCGGGCTCTGTCGGGCCCTGTCGGGCCCTGTCGGGCTCTGTCGGGCTCTGTCGGGCTCTGTCGGGCTCTACTGGGCCCTGTCGGGCCCTGTCGGGCCCTGTCGGGCTCTGTCGGGCTCTGTCGGGCTCTACTGGGCCCTGTCGGGCCCTGTCGGGCTCTATCGGGCTCTGTCAGGCCCTGTCGGGCCCTGTCGGGCTCTGTCGGGCTCTGTCGGGCTCTACTGGACCCTGTCGGGCCCTGTCGGGCTCTGTCGGGTTCTGTCGGGCTCTGTCGGGCCCTGTCGGGATCTGTCGGGCTCTGTCGGGCTCTGTCGGGCTCTACTGGGCCCTGTCGGGCCCTGTCGGGCTCTGTCGGGCCCTGTCGGGCTCTGTCGGGCTCTGTCGGGCTCTGTCGGGCTCTACTGGGCTCTGTCGGGCTCTGTCGGGCTCTGTCGGGCTCTGTCGCGCTCTACTGGGCCCTGTCGGGCTCTCTCGGGCTCTATCGGGCCCTGTCGGGATCTGTCGGGCCCTGTCGGGCTCTGTCGGGCTCTGTCGGGCTCTGTCGGGCTCTACTGGGCTCTGTTGGGCTCTGTTGGGCTCTGTCGGGCCCTGTCGGGCTCTGTCGGGCTCTGTCGGGCCCTGTCGGGCCCTGTCGGGCTCTGTCGGGCTCTGTCGGGCTCTACTGGGCCCTGTCGGGCCCTGTCGGGCTCTGTCGGGCTCTGTCGGGCTCTACTGGGCCCTGTCGGGCCCTGTCGGGCCCTGTCGGGCTCTGTCGGGCTCTGTCGGGCTCTACTGGGCTCTGTCGGGCCCTGTCGGGCTCTGTCGGGCCCTGTCGGGCTCTGTCGGGCTCTGTCGGGCTCTGTTGGGCTCTGTTGGGCTCTACTGGGCTCTGTCGGGCTCTGTCGGGCCCTGTCGGGCTCTGTCGGGCCCTGTCGGGCCCTGTCGGGCTCTGTCGGGCTCTGTCGGGCCCTGTCGGGCCCTGTCGGGCTCTGTCGGGCCCTGTCGGGCTCTGTCGGGCTCTGTCGGGCTCTGTCGGGCTCTACTGGGCCCTGTCGGGCCCTGTCGGGCCCTGTCGGGCTCTGTCGGGCTCTGTCGGGCTCTGTCGGGCTCTACTGGGCCCTGTCGGGCTCTGTCGGGCTCTGTCGGGCCCTGTCGGGCCCTGTCGGGCCCTGTCAGGCTCTGTCGGGCTCTGTCGGGCTCTACTGGGCCCTGTCGGGCCCTGTCGGGCCCTGTCGGGCTCTACTGGGCTCTACTGGGCTCTGTCGGGCTCTGTCGGGCTCTACTGGGCCCTGTCGGGCCCTGTCGGGCTCTGTCGGGCTCTGTCGGGCCCTGTCGGGCCCTGTCGGGCTCTGTCGGGCTCTGTCGGGCCCTGTCGGGCTCTGTCGGGCTCTATCGGGCTCTGTCGGGCTCTACTGGGCTCTACTGGGCTCTGTCGGGCTCTGTCGGGCTCTACTGGGCCCTGTCGGGCCCTGTCGGGCCCTGTCGGGCTCTGTCGGGCTCTACTGGGCTCTGTCGGGCTCTGTCGGGCTCTGTCGGTCTCTGTCGGGCTCTGTCAGGCTCTACTGGGCTCTGTCGGGCTCTGTCGGGCTCTGTCGGGCTCTGTCGGGCTCTACTGGGCCCTGTTGGGCCCTGTCGGGCTCTGTCGGGCTCTGTCGGGCTCTGTCGGGCCCTGTCGGGCTCTGTCGGGCTCTGTCGGGCTCTGTCGGGCTCTACTGGGCCCTGTCGGGCCCTGTCGGGCTCTGTCGGGCTCTGTCGGGCTCTGTCGGGCTCTACTGGGCCCTGTCGGGCTCTGTCGGGCTCTGTTGGGCCCTGTCGGGCCCTGTCGGGCCCTGTCAGGCTCTGTCGGGCTCTGTCGGGCTCTACTGGGCCCTGTCGGGCCCTGTCGGGCCCTGTCGGGCTCTACTGGGCTCTACTGGGCTCTGTCGGGCTCTGTCGGGCTCTACTGGGCCCTGTCGGGCCCTGTCGGGCTCTGTCGGGCTCTGTCGGGCCCTGTCGGGCCCTGTCGGGCTCTGTCGGGCTCTGTCGGGCCCTGTCGGGCTCTGTCGGGCCCTGTCGGGCTCTGTCGGGCTCTACTGGGCTCTACTGGGCTCTGTCGGGCTCTGTCGGGCTCTACTGGGCCCTGTCGGGCTCTGTCGGGCTCTGTCGGGCCCTGTCGGGCCCTGTCGGGCCCTGTCAGGCTCTGTCGGGCTCTGTCGGGCTCTACTGGGCCCTGTCGGGCCCTGTCGGGCCCTGTCGGGCTCTACTGGGCTCTACTGGGCTCTGTCGGGCTCTGTCGGGCTCTGTCGGGCTCTGTCGGGCTCTACTGGGCCCTGTCAGGCTCTGTCGGGCTCTATCGGGCCCTGTCGGGATCTGTCGGGCCCTGTCGGGCTCTGTCGGGCTCTGTCGGGCTCTGTCGGGCTCTGTCGGGCTCTACTGGGCTCTGTTGGGCTCTGTCGGGCTCTGTCGGGCCCTGTCGGGCTCTGTCGGGCTCTGTCGGGCCCTGTCGGGCCCTGTCGGGCTCTGTCGGGCTCTGTCGGGCCCTATCGGGCCCTGTCGGGCTCTGTCGGGCTCTGTCGGGCTCTGTCGGGCTCTACTGGGCCCTGTCGGGCCCTGTCGGGCCCTGTCGGGCTCTGTCGGGCTCTACTGGTCCCTGTCGGGCCCTGTCGGGCTCTGTCGGGCTCTGTCGGGCCCTATCGGGCCCTGTCGGGCTCTGTCGGGCTCTGTCGGGCTCTGTCGGGCTCTACTGGTCCCTGTCGGGCCCTGTCGGGCTCTGTCGGGCTCTGTCGGGCTCTACTGGGCCCTGTCGGGCCCTGTCGGGCCCTGTCGGGCTCTGTCGGGCTCTGTCGGGCTCTACTGGGCTCTGTCGGGCCCTGTCGGGCTCTGTCGGGCCCTGTCGGGCTCTGTCGGGCTCTGTCAGGCTCTGTTGGGCTCTGTTGGGCTCTACTGGGCTCTGTCGGGCTCTGTCGGGCCCTGTCGGGCTCTACTGGGCCCTGTCGGACCCTGTCGGGCTCTGTTGGGCTCTGTCGGGCTCTGTCGGGCTCTACTGGGCCCTGTCGGGCCCTGTCGGGCCCTGTCGGGCTCTGTCGGGCTCTACTGGGCCCTGTCGGGCCCTGTCGGGCTCTGTCGGGCTCTGTCGGGCTCTGTCGGGCTCTACTGGGCTCTACTGGGCTCTGTCGGGCTCTGTCGGGCACTACTGGGCCCTGTCGGGCCCTGTCGGGCTCTGTCGGGCTCTGTCGGGCCCTGTCGGGCTCTGTCGGGCTCTGTCGGGCTCTGTCGGGCCCTGTCGGGCCCTGTCGGGCTCTGTCGGGCTCTGTCGGGCTCTACTGCAGTCTGTCGGGCCCTGTCGGGCCCTGTCGGGCCCTGTCGGGCTCTGTCGGGCTCTGTCGGGCTCTGTCGGGCTCTACTGGGCTCTGTCGGGCTCTACTGGGCTCTACTGGGCCCTGTCGGGCTCTGGCGGGCTCTGTCGGGCTCTGTCGGGCTCTACTGGGCTCTGTCGGGCTCTGTCAGGCCCTGTCGGGCTCTGTCGGGCTCTGTCGGGCTCTGTCGGGCTCTACTGGGCTCTGTCGGGCTCTGTCGGGCTCTGTCGGGCCCTGTCGGGCTCTGTCGGGCTCTGTCGGGCTCTGTCGGGCACTTTCGGGCCCTGTCGGGCTCTGTCGGGCTCTGTCGGGCCCTGTCGGGCCCTGTCGGGCCCTGTCGGGCTCTGTCGGGCTCTACTGGGCTCTACTGGGCTCTGTCGGGCTCTGTCGGGCTCTACTGGGCCCTGTCGGGCCCTGTCGGGCTCTGTCGGGCTCTGTCGGGCTCTGTCGGGCTCTACTGGGCCCTGTCGGACCCTGTCGGGCCCTGTCGGGCTCTGTCGGACTCTGTCGGGCTCTGTCGGGCTCTACTGGGCTCTGTCGGGCTCTGTCGGGTTCTGTCGGGCTCTGTCGGGCTCTGTCGGGCTCTACTGGGCTCTACTGGGCCCTGTCGGGCCCTGTCGGGCTCTGTCGGGCTCTGTCGGGCTCTGTCGGGCTCTACTGGGCCCTGTCGGGCCCTGTCGGGCCCTGTCGGGCTCTGTCGGGCTCTGTCGGGCTCTGACGGGTTCTGTCGGGCTCTGTCGGGCTCTGTCGGGCTCTACTGGGCCCTGTCGGGCTCTGTCGGGCCCTGTCGGGCTCTGTCGGGCTCTGTCGGGCTCTGTCGGGCTCTACTGGGCCCTGTCGGGCCCTGTCGGGCCCTCTCGGGCTCTGTCGGGCTCTGTCGGGCTCTACTGGGCCCTGTCAGGCCCTGTCGGGCTCTATCGGGCTCTGTCAGGCCCTGTCGGGCCCTGTCGGGCTCTGTCGGGCTCTGTCGGGCTCTACTGGACCCTGTCGGGTCCTGTCGGGCTCTGTCGGGCTCTGTCGGGCCCTGTCGGGATCTGTCGGGCTCTGTCGGGCTCTGTCGGGCTCTGTCGGGCTCTACTGGGCTCTGTCGGGCTCTGTCGGGCTCTGTCGGGCTTTGTCGGGCTCTACTGGGCCCTGTCGGGCTCTGTCGGGCTCTATCGGGCCCTGTCGGGATCTGTCGGGCCCTGTCGGGCTCTGTCGGGCTCTGTCGGGCTCTGTCGGGCTCTACTGGGCTCTGTTGGGCTCTGTTGGGCCCTGTCGGGCTCTGTCGGGCTCTGTCGGGCCCTGTCGGGCCCTGTCGGGCTCTGTCGGGCTCTGTCGGGCTCTACTGGGCCCTGTCGGGCCCTGTCGGGCTCTGTCGGGCTCTGTCGGGCTCTACTGGGCCCTGTCGGGCCCTGTCGGGCCCTGTCGGGCTCTGTCGGGCTCTGTCGGGCTCTACTGGGCTCTGTCGGGCCCTGTCGGGCTCTGTCGGGCCCTGTCGGGCTCTGTCGGGCTCTGTCGGGCTCTGTTGGGCTCTGTTGGGCTCTACTGGGCTCTGTCGGGCTCTGTCGGGCCCTGTCGGGCTCTATCGGGCTCTGTCGGGCTCTGTCGGGCTCTACTGGGCTCTGTCGGGCTCTGTCGGGCCCTGTCGGGCCCTGTCGGGCTCTGTCGGGCTCTGTCGGGCTCTACTGGGCCCTGTCGGACCCTGTCGGGCTCTGTCGGGCTCTGTCGGGCCCTGTCGGGCTCTGTCGGGCTCTGTCGGGCTCTGTCGGGCTCTACTGGGCCCTGTCGGGCCCTGTCGGGCCCTGTCGGGCTCTGTCGGGCTCTGTCGGGCTCTGTCGGGCTCTACTGGGCCCTGTCGGGCTCTGTCGGGCTCTGTCGGGCTCTGTCGGGCTCTGTCGGGCCCTGTCAGGCTCTGTCGGGCTCTGTCGGGCTCTACTGGGCCCTGTCGGGCCCTGTCGGGCCCTGTCGGGCTCTACTGGGCTCTACTGGGCTCTGTCGGGCCCTGTCGGGCTCTGTCGGGCTCTGTCGGGCTCTGTCGGGCTCTGTCGGGCTCTACTGGGCTCTGTCGGGCTCTGTCGGGCCCTGTCGGGCCCTGTCGGGCCCTGTCGGGCTCTGTCGGGCTCTGTCGGGCTCTCCTGGGCTCTGTCGGGCTCTGTCGGGCCCTGTCGGGCTCTGTCGGGCTCTGTCGGGCTCTGTCGGGCTCTACTGGGCCCTGTCGGGCCCTGTCGGGCCCTGTCGGGCTCTGTCGGGCTCTGTCGGGCTCTGTCGGGCTCTACTGGGCCCTGTCGGGCTCTGTCGGGCTCTGTCGGGCCCTGTCGGGCCCTGTCGGGCCCTGTCAGGCTCTGTCGGGCTCTGTCGGGCTCTACTGGGCCCTGTCGGGCCCAGTCGGGCCCTGTCGGGCTCTACTGGGCTCTACTGGGCTCTGTCGGGCTCTGTCGGGCTCTGTCGGGCTCTGTCGGGCTCTACTGGGCCCTGTCGGGCTCTGTCGGGCTCTATCGGGCCCTGTCGGGATCTGTAGGGCCCTGTCGGGCTCTGTCGGGCTCTGTCGGGCTCTGTCGGGCTCTGTCGGGCTCTACTGGGCTCTGTTGGGCTCTGTCGGGCTCTGTCGGGCCCTGTCGGGCTCTGTCGGGCTCTGTCGGGCCCTGTCGGGCCCTGTCGGGCTCTGTCGGGCTCTGTCAGGCCCTATCGGGCCCTGTCGGGCTCTGTCGGGCTCTGTCGGGCTCTACTGGTCCCTGTCGGGCCCTGTCGGGCTCTGTCGGGCTCTGTCGGGCTCTACTGGGCCCTGTCGGGCCCTGTCGGGCCCTGTCGGGCTCTGTCGGGCCCTGTCGGGCTCTGTCGGGCTCTGTCAGGCTCTGTTGGGCTCTGTTGGGCTCTACTGGGCTCTGTCGGGCTCTGTCGGGCCCTGTCGGGCTCTACTGGGCCCTGTCGGACCCTGTCGGGCTCTGTTGGGCTCTGTCGGGCTCTGTCGGGCTCTACTGGGCCCTGTCGGGCCCTGTCGGGCCCTGTCGGGCTCTGTCGGGCTCTACTGGGCCCTGTCGGGCCCTGTCGGGCTCTGTCGGGCTCTGTCGGGCTCTGTCGGGCTCTACTGGGCTCTACTGGGCTCTGTCGGGCTCTGTCGGGCACTACTGGGCCCTGTCGGGCCCTGTCGGGCTCTGTCGGGCTCTGTCGGGCCCTGTCGGGCTCTGTCGGGCTCTGTCGGGCTCTGTCGGGCCCTGTCGGGCCCTGTCGGGCTCTGTCGGGCTCTGTCGGGCTCTACTGCAGTCTGTCGGGCCCTGTCGGGCCCTGTCGGGCCCTGTCGGGCTCTGTCGGGCTCTGTCGGGCTCTGTCGGGCTCTACTGGGCTCTGTCGGGCTCTACTGGGCTCTACTGGGCCCTGTCGGGCTCTGTCGGGCTCTGTCGGGCTCTGTCGGGCTCTACTGGGCTCTGTCGGGCTCTGTCAGGCCCTGTCGGGCTCTGTCGGGCTCTGTCGGGCTCTGTCGGGCTCTACTGGGCTCTGTCGGGCTCTGTCGGGCTCTGTCGGGCCCTGTCGGGCTCTGTCGGGCTCTGTCGGGCTCTGTCGGGCACTTTCGGGCCCTGTCGGGCTCTGTCGGGCTCTGTCGGGCCCTGTCGGGCCCTGTCGGGCCCTGTCGGGCTCTGTCGGGCTCTACTGGGCTCTACTGGGCTCTGTCGGGCTCTGTCGGGCTCTACTGGGCCCTGTCGGGCCCTGTCGGGCTCTGTCGGGCTCTGTCGGGCTCTGTCGGGCTCTACTGGGCCCTGTCGGACCCTGTCGGGCCCTGTCGGGCTCTGTCGGACTCTGTCGGGCTCTGTCGAGCTCTACTGGGCTCTGTCGGGCTCTGTCGGGTTCTGTCGGGCTCTGTCGGGCTCTGTCGGGCTCTACTGGGCTCTACTGGGCCCTGTCGGGCCCTGTCGGGCTCTGTCGGGCTCTGTCGGGCTCTGTCGGGCTCTACTGGGCCCTGTCGGGCCCTGTCGGGCCCTGTCGGGCTCTGTCGGGCTCTGTCGGGCTCTGACGGGTTCTGTCGGGCTCTGTCGGGCTCTGTCGGGCTCTACTGGGCCCTGTCGGGCTCTGTCGGGCCCTGTCGGGCTCTGTCGGGCTCTGTCGGGCTCTGTCGGGCTCTACTGGGCCCTGTCGGGCCCTGTCGGGCCCTCTCGGGCTCTGTCGGGCTCTGTCGGGCTCTACTGGGCCCTGTCAGGCCCTGTCGGGCTCTATCGGGCTCTGTCAGGCCCTGTCGGGCCCTGTCGGGCTCTGTCGGGCTCTGTCGGGCTCTACTGGACCCTGTCGGGTCCTGTCGGGCTCTGTCGGGCTCTGTCGGGCCCTGTCGGGATCTGTCGGGCTCTGTCGGGCTCTGTCGGGCTCTGTCGGGCTCTACTGGGCTCTGTCGGGCTCTGTCGGGCTCTGTCGGGCTCTGTCGGGCTCTACTGGGCCCTGTCGGGCTCTGTCGGGCTCTATCGGGCCCTGTCGGGATCTGTCGGGCCCTGTCGGGCTCTGTCGGGCTCTGTCGGGCTCTGTCGGGCTCTACTGGGCTCTGTTGGGCTCTGTTGGGCTCTGTCGGGCCCTGTCGGGCTCTGTCGGGCTCTGTCGGGCCCTGTCGGGCCCTGTCGGGCTCTGTCGGGCTCTGTCGGGCTCTACTGGGCCCTGTCGGGCCCTGTCGGGCTCTGTCGGGCTCTGTCGGGCTCTACTGGGCCCTGTCGGGCCCTGTCGGGCCCTGTCGGGCTCTGTCGGGCTCTGTCGGGCTCTACTGGGCTCTGTCGGGCCCTGTCGGGCTCTGTCGGGCCCTGTCGGGCTCTGTCGGGCTCTGTCGGGCTCTGTTGGGCTCTGTTGGGCTCTACTGGGCTCTGTCGGGCTCTGTCGGGCCCTGTCGGGCTCTGTCGGGCTCTGTCGGGCTCTGTCGGGCTCTACTGGGCTCTGTCGGGCTCTGTCGGGCCCTGTCGGGCCCTGTCGGGCTCTGTCGGGCTCTGTCGGGCTCTACTGGGCCCTGTCGGACCCTGTCGGGCTCTGTCGGGCTCTGTCGGGCCCTGTCGGGCTCTGTCGGGCTCTGTCGGGCTCTGTCGGGCTCTACTGGGCCCTGTCGGGCCCTGTCGGGCCCTGTCGGGCTCTGTCGGGCTCTGTCGGGCTCTGTCGGGCTCTACTGGGCCCTGTCGGGCTCTGTCGGGCTCTGTCGGGCCCTGTCGGGCCCTGTCGGGCCCTGTCAGGCTCTGTCGGGCTCTGTCGGGCTCTACTGGGCCCTGTCGGGCCCTGTCGGGCCCTGTCGGGCTCTACTGGGCTCTACTGGGCTCTGTCGGGCCCTGTCGGGCTCTGTCGGGCTCTGTCGGGCTCTGTCGGGCTCTGTCGGGCTCTACTGGGCTCTGTCGGGCTCTGTCGGGCCCTGTCGGGCCCTGTCGGGCCCTGTCGGGCTCTGTCGGGCTCTGTCGGGCTCTCCTGGGCTCTGTCGGGCTCTGTCGGGCCCTGTCGGGCTCTGTCGGGCTCTGTCGGGCTCTGTCGGGCTCTACTGGGCCCTGTCGGGCCCTGTCGGGCCCTGTCGGGCTCTGTCGGGCTCTGTCGGGCTCTGTCGGGCTCTACTGGGCCCTGTCGGGCTCTGTCGGGCTCTGTCGGGCCCTGTCGGGCCCTGTCGGGCCCTGTCAGGCTCTGTCGGGCTCTGTCGGGCTCTACTGGGCCCTGTCGGGCCCAGTCGGGCCCTGTCGGGCTCTACTGGGCTCTACTGGGCTCTGTCGGGCTCTGTCGGGCTCTGTCGGGCTCTGTCGGGCTCTACTGGGCCCTGTCGGGCTCTGTCGGGCTCTATCGGGCCCTGTCGGGATCTGTCGGGCCCTGTCGGGCTCTGTCGGGCTCTGTCGGGCTCTGTCGGGCTCTGTCGGGCTCTACTGGGCTCTGTTGGGCTCTGTCGGGCTCTGTCGGGCCCTGTCGGGCTCTGTCGGGCTCTGTCGGGCCCTGTCGGGCCCTGTCGGGCTCTGTCGGGCTCTGTCAGGCCCTATCGGGCCCTGTCGGGCTCTGTCGGGCTCTGTCGGGCTCTACTGGTCCCTGTCGGGCCCTGTCGGGCTCTGTCGGGCTCTGTCGGGCTCTACTGGGCCCTGTCGGGCCCTGTCGGGCCCTGTCGGGCTCTGTCGGGCTCTGTCGGGCTCTACTGGGCTCTGTCGGGCCCTGTCGGGCTCTGTCGGGCCCTGTCGGGCTCTGTCGGGCTCTGTCAGGCTCTGTTGGGCTCTGTTGGGCTCTACTGGGCTCTGTCGGACTCTGTCGGGCCCTGTCGGCCTCTACTGGGCCCTGTCGGACCCTGTCGGGCTCTGTCGGGCTCTGTCGGGCTCTGTCGGGCTCTACTGGGCCCTGTCGGGCCCTGTCGGGCTCTGTCGGGCTCTGTCGGGCTCTACTGGGCCCTGTCGGGCCCTGTCGGGCCCTGTCGGGCTCTGTCGGGCTCTGTCGGGCTCTACTGGGCTCTGTCGGGCCCTGTCGGGCTCTGTCGGGCCCTGTCGGGCTCTGTCGGGCTCTGTCGGGCTCTGTTGGGCTCTACTGGGCTCTGTCGGGCTCTGTCGGGCCCTGTCGGGCTCTGTCGGGCTCTGTCGGGCTCTGTCGGGCTCTACTGGGCTCTGTCGGGCTCTGTCGGGCCCTGTCGGGCCCTGTCGGGCTCTGTCGGGCTCTGTCGGGCTCTACTGGGCCCTGTCGGACCCTGTCGGGCTCTGTCGGGCTCTGTCGGGCCCTGTCGGGCTCTGTCGGGCTCTGTCGGGCTCTGTCGGGCTCTACTGGGCCCTGTCGGGCCCTGTCGGGCCCTGTCGGGCTCTACTGGGCTCTACTGGGCTCTGTCGGGCCCTGTCGGGCTCTGTCGGGCTCTGTCGGGCTCTGTCGGGCTCTGTCGGGCTCTACTGGGCTCTGTCGGGCTCTGTCGGGCCCTGTCGGGCCCTGTCGGGCCCTGTCGGGCTCTGTCGGGCTCTGTCGGGCTCTCCTGGGCTCTGTCGGGCTCTGTCGGGCCCTGTCGGGCTCTGTCGGGCTCTGTCGGGCTCTGTCGGGCTCTACTGGGCCCTGTCGGGCCCTGTCGGGCCCTGTCGGGCTCTGTCGGGCTCTGTCGGGCTCTGTCGGGCTCTACTGGGCCCTGTCGGGCCCTGTCGGGCTCTGTCGGGCTCTGTCGGGCTCTACTGGGCCCTGTCGGGCCCTGTCGGGCCCTGTCGGGCTCTGTCGGGCTCTGTCGGGCTCTACTGGGCTCTGTCGGGCCCTGTCGGGCTCTGTCGGGCCCTGTCGGGCTCTGTCGGGCTCTGTCGGGCTCTGTTGGGCTCTGTTGGGCTCTACTGGGCTCTGTCGGGCTCTGTCGGGCTCTGTCGGGCTCTACTGGGCTCTGTCGGGCTCTGTCGGGCCCTGTCGGGCCCTGTCGGGCCCTGTCGGGCTCTGTCGGGCTCTGTCGGGCTCTCCTGGGCTCTGTCGGGCTCTGTCGGGCTCTGTCGGGCCCTGTCGGGCTCTGTCGGGCTCTGTCGGGCTCTGTCGGGCTCTACTGGGCCCTGTCGGGCCCTGTCGGGCTCTGTCGGGCTCTGTCGGGCTCTGTCGGGCTCTACTGGGCCCTGTCGGGCTCTGTCGGGCTCTGTCGGGCCCTGTCGGGCCCTGTCGGGCCCTGTCAGGCTCTGTCGGGCTCTGTCGGGCTCTACTGGGCCCTGTCGGGCCCTGTCGGGCCCTGTCGGGCTCTACTGGGCTCTACTGGGCTCTGTCGGGCTCTGTCGGGCTCTGTCGGGCTCTGTCGGGCTCTACTGGGCCCTGTCAGGCTCTGTCGGGCTCTATCGGGCCCTGTCGGGATCTGTCGGGCCCTGTCGGGCTCTGTCGGGCTCTGTCGGGCTCTGTCGGGCTCTGTCGGGCTCTACTGGGCTCTGTTGGGCTCTGTCGGGCTCTGTCGGGCCCTGTCGGGCTCTGTCGGGCTCTGTCGGGCCCTGTCGGGCCCTGTCGGGCTCTGTCGGGCTCTGTCGGGCCCTATCGGGCCCTGTCGGGCTCTGTCGGGCTCTGTCGGGCTCTGTCGGGCTCTACTGGGCCCTGTCGGGCCCTGTCGGGCCCTGTCGGGCTCTGTCGGGCTCTACTGGTCCCTGTCGGGCCCTGTCGGGCTCTGTCGGGCTCTGTCGGGCCCTATCGGGCCCTGTCGGGCTCTGTCGGGCTCTGTCGGGCTCTGTCGGGCTCTACTGGTCCCTGTCGGGCCCTGTCGGGCTCTGTCGGGCTCTGTCGGGCTCTACTGGGCCCTGTCGGGCCCTGTCGGGCCCTGTCGGGCTCTGTCGGGCTCTGTCGGGCTCTACTGGGCTCTGTCGGGCCCTGTCGGGCTCTGTCGGGCCCTGTCGGGCTCTGTCGGGCTCTGTCAGGCTCTGTTGGGCTCTGTTGGGCTCTACTGGGCTCTGTCGGGCTCTGTCGGGCCCTGTCGGGCTCTACTGGGCCCTGTCGGACCCTGTCGGGCTCTGTTGGGCTCTGTCGGGCTCTGTCGGGCTCTACTGGGCCCTGTCGGGCCCTGTCGGGCCCTGTCGGGCTCTGTCGGGCTCTACTGGGCCCTGTCGGGCCCTGTCGGGCTCTGTCGGGCTCTGTCGGGCTCTGTCGGGCTCTACTGGGCTCTACTGGGCTCTGTCGGGCTCTGTCGGGCACTACTGGGCCCTGTCGGGCCCTGTCGGGCTCTGTCGGGCTCTGTCGGGCCCTGTCGGGCTCTGTCGGGCTCTGTCGGGCTCTGTCGGGCCCTGTCGGGCCCTGTCGGGCTCTGTCGGGCTCTGTCGGGCTCTACTGCAGTCTGTCGGGCCCTGTCGGGCCCTGTCGGGCCCTGTCGGGCTCTGTCGGGCTCTGTCGGGCTCTGTCGGGCTCTACTGGGCTCTGTCGGGCTCTACTGGGCTCTACTGGGCCCTGTCGGGCTCTGTCGGGCTCTGTCGGGCTCTGTCGGGCTCTACTGGGCTCTGTCGGGCTCTGTCAGGCCCTGTCGGGCTCTGTCGGGCTCTGTCGGGCTCTGTCGGGCTCTACTGGGCTCTGTCGGGCTCTGTCGGGCTCTGTCGGGCCCTGTCGGGCTCTGTCGGGCTCTGTCGGGCTCTGTCGGGCACTTTCGGGCCCTGTCGGGCTCTGTCGGGCTCTGTCGGGCCCTGTCGGGCCCTGTCGGGCCCTGTCGGGCTCTGTCGGGCTCTACTGGGCTCTACTGGGCTCTGTCGGGCTCTGTCGGGCTCTACTGGGCCCTGTCGGGCCCTGTCGGGCTCTGTCGGGCTCTGTCGGGCTCTGTCGGGCTCTACTGGGCCCTGTCGGACCCTGTCGGGCCCTGTCGGGCTCTGTCGGACTCTGTCGGGCTCTGTCGGGCTCTACTGGGCTCTGTCGGGCTCTGTCGGGTTCTGTCGGGCTCTGTCGGGCTCTGTCGGGATCTACTGGGCTCTACTGGGCCCTGTCGGGCCCTGTCGGGCTCTGTCGGGCTCTGTCGGGCTCTGTCGGGCTCTACTGGGCCCTGTCGGGCCCTGTCGGGCCCTGTCGGGCTCTGTCGGGCTCTGTCGGGCTCTGACGGGTTCTGTCGGGCTCTGTCGGGCTCTGTCGGGCTCTACTGGGCCCTGTCGGGCTCTGTCGGGCCCTGTCGGGCTCTGTCGGGCTCTGTCGGGCTCTGTCGGGCTCTACTGGGCCCTGTCGGGCCCTGTCGGGCCCTCTCGGGCTCTGTCGGGCTCTGTCGGGCTCTACTGGGCCCTGTCGGGCCCTGTCGGGCTCTATCGGGCTCTGTCAGGCCCTTTCGGGCCCTGTCGGGCTCTGTCGGGCTCTGTCGGGCTCTACTGGACCCTGTCGGGTCCTGTCGGGCTCTGTCGGGCTCTGTCGGGCCCTGTCGGGATCTGTCGGGCTCTGTCGGGCTCTGTCGGGCTCTGTCGGGCTCTACTGGGCTCTGTCGGGCTCTGTCGGGCTCTGTCGGGCTCTGTCGGGCTCTACTGGGCCCTGTCGGGCTCTGTTGGGCTCTATCGGGCCCTGTCGGGATCTGTCGGGCCCTGTCGGGCTCTGTCGGGCTCTGTCGGGCTCTGTCGGGCTCTACTGGGCTCTGTTGGGCTCTGTTGGGCTCTGTCGGGCCCTGTCGGGCTCTGTCGGGCTCTGTCGGGCCCTGTCGGGCCCTGTCGGGCTCTGTCGGGCTCTGTCGGGCTCTACTGGGCCCTGTCGGGCCCTGTCGGGCTCTGTCGGGCTCTGTCGGGCTCTACTGGGCCCTGTCGGGCCCTGTCGGGCCCTGTCGGGCTCTGTCGGGCTCTGTCGGGCTCTACTGGGCTCTGTCGGGCCCTGTCGGGCTCTGTCGGGCCCTGTCGGGCTCTGTCGGGCTCTGTCGGGCTCTGTTGGGCTCTGTTGGGCTCTACTGGGCTCTGTCGGGCTCTGTCGGGCCCTGTCGGGCTCTGTCGGGCTCTGTCGGGCTCTGTCGGGCTCTACTGGGCTCTGTCGGGCTCTGTCGGGCCCTGTCGGGCCCTGTCGGGCTCTGTCGGGCTCTGTCGGGCTCTACTGGGCCCTGTCGGACCCTGTCGGGCTCTGTCGGGCTCTGTCGGGCCCTGTCGGGCTCTGTCGGGCTCTGTCGGGCTCTGTCGGGCTCTACTGGGCCCTGTCGGGCCCTGTCGGGCCCTGTCGGGCTCTGTCGGGCTCTGTCGGGCTCTGTCGGGCTCTACTGGGCCCTGTCGGGCTCTGTCGGGCTCTGTCGGGCCCTGTCGGGCCCTGTCGGGCCCTGTCAGGCTCTGTCGGGCTCTGTCGGGCTCTACTGGGCCCTGTCGGGCCCTGTCGGGCCCTGTCGGGCTCTACTGGGCTCTACTGGGCTCTGTCGGGCCCTGTCGGGCTCTGTCGGGCTCTGTCGGGCTCTGTCGGGCTCTGTCGGGCTCTACTGGGCTCTGTCGGGCTCTGTCGGGCCCTGTCGGGCCCTGTCGGGCCCTGTCGGGCTCTGTCAGGCTCTGTCGGGCTCTCCTGGGCTCTGTCGGGCTCTGTCGGGCCCTGTCGGGCTCTGTCGGGCTCTGTCGGGCTCTGTCGGGCTCTACTGGGCCCTGTCGGGCCCTGTCGGGCCCTGTCGGGCTCTGTCGGGCTCTGTCGGGCTCTGTCGGGCTCTACTGGGCCCTGTCGGGCTCTGTCGGGCTCTGTCGGGCCCTGTCGGGCCCTGTCGGGCCCTGTCAGGCTCTGTCGGGCTCTGTCGGGCTCTACTGGGCCCTGTCGGGCCCTGTCGGGCCCTGTCGGGCTCTACTGGGCTCTACTGGGCTCTGTCGGGCTCTGTCGGGCTCTGTCGGGCTCTGTCGGGCTCTACTGGGCCCTGTCGGGCTCTGTCGGGCTCTATCGGGCCCTGTCGGGATCTGTCGGGCCCTGTCGGGCTCTGTCGGGCTCTGTCGGGCTCTGTCGGGCTCTGTCGGGCTCTACTGGGCTCTGTTGGGCTCTGTCGGGCTCTGTCGGGCCCTGTCGGGCTCTGTCGGGCTCTGTCGGGCCCTGTCGGGCCCTGTCGGGCTCTGTCGGGCTCTGTCAGGCCCTATCGGGCCCTGTCGGGCTCTGTCGGGCTCTGTCGGGCTCTACTGGTCCCTGTCGGGCCCTGTCGGGCTCTGTCGGGCTCTGTCGGGCTCTACTGGGCCCTGTCGGGCCCTGTCGGGCCCTGTCGGGCTCTGTCGGGCTCTGTCGGGCTCTACTGGGCTCTGTCGGGCCCTGTCGGGCTCTGTCGGGCCCTGTCGGGCTCTGTCGGGCTCTGTCAGGCTCTGTTGGGCTCTGTTGGGCTCTACTGGGCTCTGTCGGACTCTGTCGGGCCCTGTCGGGCTCTACTGGGCCCTGTCGGACCCTGTCGGGCTCTGTCGGGCTCTGTCGGGCCCTGTCGGGCCCTGTCGGGCTCTGTCGGGCTCTGTCGGGCTCTACTGGGCCCTGTCGGGCCCTGTCGGGCTCTGTCGGGCTCTGTCGGGCTCTACTGGGCCCTGTCGGGCCCTGTCGGGCCCTGTCGGGCTCTGTCGGGCTCTGTCGGGCTCTACTGGGCTCTGTCGGACCCTGTCGGGCTCTGTCGGGCTCTGTCGGGCCCTGTCGGGCTCTGTCGGGCTCTGTCGGGCTCTGTCGGGCTCTACTGGGCCCTGTCGGGCCCTGTCGGGCCCTGTCGGGCTCTGTCGGGCTCTGTCGGGCTCTGTCGGGCTCTACTGGGCCCTGTCGGGCTCTGTCGGGCTCTGTCGGGCCCTGTCGGGCCCTGTCGGGCCCTGTCAGGCTCTGTCGGGCTCTGTCGGGCTCTACTGGGCCCTGTCGGGCCCTGTCGGGCCCTGTCGGGCTCTACTGGGCTCTACTGGGCTCTGTCGGGCCCTGTCGGGCTCTGTCGGGCTCTGTCGGGCTCTGTCGGGCTCTGTCGGGCTCTACTGGGCTCTGTCGGGCTCTGTCGGGCCCTGTCGGGCCCTGTCGGGCCCTGTCGGGCTCTGTCGGGCTCTGTCGGGCTCTCCTGGGCTCTGTCGGGCTCTGTCGGGCCCTGTCGGGCTCTGTCGGGCTCTGTCGGGCTCTGTCGGGCTCTACTGGGCCCTGTCGGGCCCTGTCGGGCCCTGTCGGGCTCTGTCGGGCTCTGTCGGGCTCTGTCGGGCTCTACTGGGCCCTGTCGGGCTCTGTCGGGCTCTGTCGGGCCCTGTCGGGCCCTGTCGGGCCCTGTCAGGCTCTGTCGGGCTCTGTCGGGCTGTACTGGGCCCTGTCGGGCCCTGTCGGGCCCTGTCGGGCTCTACTGGGCTCTACTGGGCTCTGTCGGGCTCTGTCGGGCTCTGTCGGGCTCTACTGGGCCCTGTCGGGCTCTGTCGGGCTCTATCGGGCCCTGTCGGGATCTGTCGGGCCCTGTCGGGCTCTGTCGGGCTCTGTCGGGCTCTGTCGGGCTCTGTCGGGCTCTACTGGGCTCTGTTGGGCTCTGTCGGGCTCTGTCGGGCCCTGTCGGGCTCTGTCGGGCTCTGTCGGGCCCTGTCGGGCCCTGTCGGGCTCTGTCGGGCTCTGTCAGGCCCTATCGGGCCCTGTCGGGCTCTGTCGGGCTCTGTCGGGCTCTACTGGTCCCTGTCGGGCCCTGTCGGGCTCTGTCGGGCTCTGTCGGGCTCTACTGGGCCCTGTCGGGCCCTGTCGTGCCCTGTCGGGCTCTGTCGGGCTCTGTCGGGCTCTACTGGGCTCTGTCGGGCCCTGTCGGGCTCTGTCGGGCCCTGTCGGGCTCTGTCGGGCTCTGTCAGGCTCTGTTGGGCTCTGTTGGGCTCTACTGGGCTCTGTCGGACTCTGTCGGGCCCTGTCGGGCTCTACTGGGCCCTGTCGGACCCTGTCGGGCTCTGTTGGGCTCTGTCGGGCTCTGTCGGGCTCTACTGGGCCCTGTCGGGCCCTGTCGGGCCCTGTCGGGCTCTGTCGGGCTCTACTGGGCCCTGTCGGGCCCTGTCGGGCTCTGTCGGGCTCTGTCGGGCTCTGTCGGGCTCTACTGGGCTCTACTGGGCTCTGTCGGGCTCTGTCGGGCTCTACTGGGCCCTGTCGGGCCCTGTCGGGCTCTGTCGGGCTCTGTCGTGCTCTGTCGGGCCCTGTCGGGCTCTGTCGGGCCCTGTCGGGCTCTGTCGGGCTCTGTCGGGCCCTGTCGGGCCCTGTCGGGCTCTGTCGGGCTCTGTCGGGCTCTACTTCAGTCTCTCGGGCCCTGTCGGGCCCTGTCGGGCTCTGTCGGGCTCTGTCGGGCTCTGTCGGGCTCTACTGGGCTCTGTCGGGCTCTACTGGGCTCTACTGGGCCCTGTCGGGCTCTGTCGGGCTCTGTCGGGCTCTGTCGGGCTCTACTGGGCTCTGTCGGGCTCTGTCGGGCCCTGTCGGGCTCTGTCGGGCTCTGTCGGGCTCTGTCGGGCTCTACTGGGCTCTGTCGGGCTCTGTCGGGCTCTGTCGGGCCCTGTCGGGCTCTGTCGGGCTCTGTCGGGCTCTGTCGGGCACTTTCGGGCCCTGTCGGGCTCTGTCGGGCTCTGTCGGGCCCTGTCGGGCCCTGTCGGGCACTGTCGGCCTCTGTCGGGCTCTACTGGGCCCTGTCGGGCTCTGTCGGGCTCTGTCGGGCTCTGTCGGGCTCTACTGGGCTCTACTGGGCTCTGTCGGGCTCTGTCGGGCTCTACTGGGCCCTGTCGGGCCCTGTCGGGCTCTGTCGGGCTCTGTCGGGCTCTGTCGGGCTCTACTGGGCCCTGTCGGACCCTGTCGGGCCCTGTCGGGCTCTGTCGGACTCTGTCGGGCTCTGTCGGGCTCTACTGGGCTCTACTGGGCCCTGTCGGGCCCTGTCGGGCTCTGTCGGGCTCTGTCGGGCTCTGTCGGGCTCTACTGGGCCCTGTCGGGCCCTGTCGGGCCCTGTCGGGCTCTGTCGGGCTCTGTCGGGCTCTGAAGGGTTCTGTCGGGCTCTGTCGGGCTCTGTCGGGCTCTACTGGGCCCTGTCGGGCTCTGTCGGGCCCTGTCGGGCCCTGTCGGGCTCTGTCGGGCTCTGTCGGGCTCTGTCGGGCTCTACTGGGCCCTGTCGGGCCCTGTCGGGCTCTGTCGGGCTCTGTCGGGCTCTACTGGGCCCTGTCGGGCCCTGTCGGGCTCTATCGGGCTCTGTCAGGCCCTGTCGGGCCCTGTCGGGCTCTGTCGGGCTCTGTCGGGCTCTACTGGACCCTGTCGGGCCCTGTCGGGCTCTGTCGGGCTCTGTCGGGCTCTGTCGGGCCCTGTCGGGATCTGTCGGGCTCTGTCGGGCTCTCTCGGGCTCTACTGGGCCCTGTCGGGCCCTGTCGGGCTCTGTCGGGCCCTGTCGGGCTCTGTCGGGCTCTGTCGGGCTCTGTCGGGCTCTACTGGGCTCTGTTGGGCTCTGTCGGGCTCTGTCGGGCCCTGTCGGGCCCTGTCGGGCTCTGTCGGGCTCTGTCGGGCCCTATCGGGCCCTGTCGGGCTCTGTCGGGCTCTGTCGGGCTCTACTGGTCCCTGTCGGGCCCTGTCGGGCTCTGTCGGGCTCTGTCGGGCTCTACTGGGCCCTGTCGGGCCCTGTCGGGCCCTGTCGGGCTCTGTCGGGCTCTGTCGGGCTCTACTGGGCTCTGTCGGGCCCTGTCGGGCTCTGTCGGGCCCTGTCGGGCTCTGTCGGGCTCTGTCAGGCTCTGTTGGGCTCTGTTGGGCTCTACTGGGCTCTGTCGGGCTCTGTCGGGCCCTGTCGGGCTCTACTGGGCCCTGTCGGACCCTGTCGGGCTCTGTTGGGCTCTGTCGGGCTCTGTCGGGCTCTACTGGGCCCTGTCGGGCCCTGTCGGGCCCTGTCGGGCTCTGTCGGGCTCTACTGGGCCCTGTCGGGCCCTGTCGGGCTCTGTCGGGCTCTGTCGGGCTCTGTCGGGCTCTACTGGGCTCTACTGGGCTCTGTCGGGCTCTGTCGGGCTCTACTGGGCCCTGTCGGGCTCTGTCGGGCTCTGTCGGGCTCTGTCGGGCCCTGTCGGGCTCTGTCGGGCCCTGTCGGGCTCTCTCGGGCTCTGTCGGGCTCCGTCGGGCCCTGTCGGGCCCTGTCGGGCTCTGTCGGGCTCTGTCGGGCTCTACTGCAGTCTGTCGGGCCCTGTCGGGCCCTGTCGGGCTCTGTCGGGCTATGTCGGGCTCTGTCGGGCTCTACTGGGCTCTGTCGGGCTCTACTGGGCTCTACTGGGCCCTGTCGGGCTCTGTCGGGCTCTGTCGGGCTCTGTCGGGCTCTACTGGGCTCTGTCGGGCTCTGTCGGGCCCTGTCGGGCTCTGTCTGGCTCTGTCGGGCTCTGTCGGGCTCTACTGGGCTCTGTCGGGCTCTGTCGGGCTCTGTCGGGCCCTGTCGGGCTCTGTCGGGCTCTGTCGGGCTCTGTCGGGAACTTTCGGGCCCTGTCGGGCTCTGTCGGGCTCTGTCGGGCCCTGTCGGGCCCTGTCGGGCCCTGTCGGGCTCTGTCGGGCTCAACTGGGCCCTGTCGGGCTCTGTCGGGCTCTGTCGGGCTCTGTCGGGCTCTACTGGGCTCTACTGGGCTCTGTCGGGCTCTGTCGGGCTCTACTGGGCCCTGTCGGGCCCTGTCGGGCTCTGTCGGGCTCTGTCGGGCTCTGTCGGGCTCTACTGGGCCCTGTCGGACCCTGTCGGGCCCTGTCGGGCTCTGTCGGACTCTGTCGGGCTCTGTCGGGCTCTACTGGGCTCTGTCGGGCTCTGTCGGGTTCTGTCGGGCTCTGTCGGGCTCTGTCGGGCTCTACTGGGCTCTACTGGGCCCTGTCGGGCCCTGTCGGGCTCTGTCGGGCTCTGTCGGGCTCTGTCGGGCTCTACTGGGCCCTGTCGGGCTCTGTCGGGCCCTGTCGGGCTCTGTCGGGCTCTGTCGGGCTCGGAAGGGTTCTGTCGGGCTCTGTCGGGCTCTGTCGGGCTCTACTGGGCCCTGTCGGGCTCTGTCGGGCCCTGTCGGGCCCTGTCGGGCTCTGTCGGGCTCTGTCGGGCTCTGTCGGGCTCTACTGGGCCCTGTCGGGCCCTGTCGGGCTCTGTCGGGCTCTATCGGGCTCTACTGGGCCCTGTCGGGCCCTGTCGGGCTCTATCGGGCTCTGTCAGGCCCTGTCGGGCCCTGTCGGGCTCTGTCGGGCTCTGTCGGGCTCTACTGGACCCTGTCGGGCCCTGTCGGGCTCTGTCGGGCTCTGTCGGGCTCTGTCGGGCCCTGTCGGGATCTCTCGGGCTCTGTCGGGCTCTGTCGGGCTCTACTGGGCCCTGTCGGGCCCTGTCGGGCTCTGTCGGGCCCTGTCGGGCTCTGTCGGGCTCTGTCGGGCTCTGTCGGGCTCTACTGGGCTCTGTCGGGCTCTGTCGGGCTCTGTCGGGCTCTACTGGGCCCTGTCGGGCTCTGTCGGGCTCTATCGGGCCCTGTCGGGATCTGTCGGGCCCTGTCGGGCTCTGTCGGGCTCTGTCGGGCTCTGTCGGGCTCTACTGGGCTCTGTTGGGCTCTGTTGGGCTCTGTCGGGCCCTGTCGGGCTCTGTCGGGCTCTGTCGGGCCCTGTCGGGCCCTGTCGGGCTCTGTCGGGCTCTGTCGGGCTCTACTGGGCTCTGTCGGGCCCTGTCGGGCTCTGTCGGGCCCTGTCGGGCTCTGTCGGGCTCTGTCGGGCTCTGTTGGGCTCTGTTGGGCTCTACTGGGCTCTGTCGGGCTCTGTCGGTTCCTGTCGGGCTCTGTCGGGCTCTGTCGGGCTCTGTCGGGCCCTGTCGGGCCCTGTCGGGCTCTGTCGGGCTCTGTCGGGCTCTACTGGGCCCTGTCGGGCCCTGTCGGGCTCTGTCGGGCTCTGTCGGGCCCTGTCGGGCTCTGTCGGGCTCTGTCGGGCTCTGTCGGGCTCTACTGGGCCCTGTCGGGCTCTGTCGGGCTCTGTCGGGCCCTGTCGGGCCCTGTCGGGCCCTGTCAGGCTCTGTCGGGCTCTGTCGGGCTCTACTGGGCCCTGTCGGGCCCTGTCGGGCCCTGTCGGGCTCTACTGGGCTCTACTGGGCTCTGTCGGGCTCTGTCGGGCTCTACTGGGCCCTGTCGGGCCCTGTCGGGCTCTGTCGGGCTCTGTCGGGCCCTGTCGGGCCCTGTCGGGCTCTGTCGGGCTCTGTCGGGCCCTGTCGGGCTCTGTCGGGCTCTATCGGGCTCTGTCGGGCTCTACTGGGCTCTACTGGGCTCTGTCGGGCTCTGTCGGGCTCTACTGGGCCCTGTCGGGCCCTGTCGGGCCCTGTCGGGCTCTGTCGGGCTCTACTGGGCTCTGTCGGGCTCTGTCGGGCTCTGTCGGTCTCTGTCGGGCTCTGTCAGGCTCTACTGGGCTCTGTCGGGCTCTGTCAGGCTCTTTCGGGCTCTACTGGGCCCTGTCGGGCTCTGTCGGGCTCTGTCGGGCTCTGTCGGGCTCTGTCGGGCACTTTCGGGCCCTGTCGGGCTCTGTCGGGCTCTGTCGGGCCCTGTCGGGCCCTGTCGGGCCCTGTCGGGCTCTGTCGGGCTCTACTGGGCTCTACTGGGCTCTGTCGGGCTCTGTCGGGCTCTACTGGGCCCTGTCGGGCCCTGTCGGGCTCTGTCGGGCTCTGTCGGGCTCTGTCGGGATCTACTGGGCCCTGTCGGACCCTGTCGGGCCCTGTCGGGCTCTGTCGGACTCTGTCGGGCTCTGTCGGGCTCTACTGGGCTCTGTCGGGCTCTGTCGGGTTCTGTCGGGCTCTGTCGGGCTCTGTCGGGCTCTACTGGGCTCTACTGGGCCCTGTCGGGCCCTGTCGGGCTCTGTCGGGCTCTGTCGGGCTCTGTCGGGCTCTACTGGGCCCTGTCGGGCCCTGTCGGGCCCTGTCGGGCTCTGTCGGGCTCTGTCGGGCTCTGACGGGTTCTGTCGGGCTCTGTCGGGCTCTGTCGGGCTCTACTGGGCCCTGTCGGGCTCTGTCGGGCCCTGTCGGGCTCTGTCGGGCTCTGTCGGGCTCTGTCGGGCTCTACTGGGCCCTGTCGGGCCCTGTCGGGCCCTGTCGGGCTCTGTCGGGCTCTGTCGGGCTCTACTGGGCCCTGTCGGGCCCTGTCGGGCCCTGTCGGGCTCTGTCGGGCTCTGTCGGGCTCTACTGGGCTCTGTCGGGCCCTGTCGGGCTCTGTCGGGCCCTGTCGGGCTCTGTCGGGCTCTGTCGGGCTCTGTTGGGCTCTGTTGGGCTCTACTGGGCTCTGTCGGGCTCTGTCGGTTCCTGTCGGGCTCTGTCGGGCTCTGTCGGGCTCTGTCGGGCTCTACTGGGCTCTGTCGGGCTCTGTCGGGCTCTGTCGGGCCCTGTCGGGCCCTGTCGGGCTCTGTCGGGCTCTGTCGGGCTCTACTGGGCCCTGTCGGGCCCTGTCGGGCTCTGTCGGGCTCTGTCGGGCCCTGTCGGGCTCTGTCGGGCTCTGTCGGGCTCTGTCGGGCTCTACTGGGCCCTGTCGGGCTCTGTCGGGCTCTGTCGGGCCCTGTCGGGCCCTGTCGGGCCCTGTCAGGCTCTGTCGGGCTCTGTCGGGCTCTACTGGGCCCTGTCGGGCCCTGTCGGGCCCTGTCGGGCTCTACTGGGCTCTACTGGGCTCTGTCGGGCTCTGTCGGGCTCTACTGGGCCCTGTCGGGCCCTGTCGGGCTCTGTCGGGCTCTGTCGGGCCCTGTCGGGCCCTGTCGGGCTCTGTCGGGCTCTGTCGGGCCCTGTCGGGCTCTGTCGGGCTCTATCGGGCTCTGTCGGGCTCTACTGGGCTCTACTGGGCTCTGTCGGGCTCTGTCGGGCTCTACTGGGCCCTGTCGGGCCCTGTCGGGCCCTGTCGGGCTCTGTCGGGCTCTACTGGGCTCTGTCGGGCTCTGTCGGGCTCTGTCGGTCTCTGTCGGGCTCTGTCAGGCTCTACTGGGCTCTGTCGGGCTCTGTCAGGCTCTTTCGGGCTCTACTGGGCCCTGTCGGGCTCTGTCGGGCTCTGTCGGGCTCTGTCGGGCTCTGTCGGGCACTTTCGGGCCCTGTCGGGCTCTGTCGGGCTCTGTCGGGCCCTGTCGGGCCCTGTCGGGCCCTGTCGGGCTCTGTCGGCCTCTACTGGGCTCTACTGGGCTCTGTCGGGCTCTGTCGGGCTCTACTGGGCCCTGTCGGGCCCTGTCGGGCTCTGTCGGGCTCTGTCGGGCTCTGTCGGGCTCTACTGGGCCCTGTCGGACCCTGTCGGGCCCTGTCGGGCTCTGTCGGACTCTGTCGGGCTCTGTCGGGCTCTACTGGGCTCTGTCGGGCTCTGTCGGGCTCTGTCGGGCTCTACTGGGCTCTGTCGGGCTCTGTCGGGCCCTGTCGGGCCCTGTCGGGCTCTGTCGGGCTCTGTCGGGCTCTACTGGGCCCTGTCGGACCCTGTCGGGCTCTGTCGGGCTCTGTCGGGCCCTGTCGGGCTCTGTCGGGCTCTGTCGGGCTCTGT
The DNA here is from genome assembly GCF_036013445.1 of Caloenas nicobarica. Classification (NCBI taxonomy): domain Eukaryota; kingdom Metazoa; phylum Chordata; class Aves; order Columbiformes; family Columbidae; genus Caloenas; species Caloenas nicobarica. The sequence continues at coordinate 667 of NW_027017264.1, read as the reverse complement.
CGGGCTCTACTGGGCCCTGTCGGGCCCTGTCGGGCCCTGTCGGGCTCTGTCGGGCTCTGTCGGGCTCTGTCGGGCTCTACTGGGCCCTGTCGGGCTCTGTCGGGCTCTGTCGGGCCCTGTCGGGCCCTGTCGGGCCCTGTCAGGCTCTGTCGGGCTCTGTCGGGCTCTACTGGGCCCTGTCGGGCCCTGTCGGGCCCTGTCGGGCTCTACTGGGCTCTACTGGGCTCTGTCGGGCTCTGTCGGGCTCTGTCGGGCTCTGTCGGGCTCTGTCGGGCTCTACTGGGCTCTGTTGGGCTCTGACGGGCTCTGTCGGGCCCTGTCGGGCTCTGTCGGGCTCTGTCGGGCCCTGTCGGGCCCTGTCGGGCTCTGTCGGGCTCTGTCAGGCCCTATCGGGCGCTGTCGGGCTCTGTCGGGCTCTGTCGGGCTCTACTGGTCCCTGTCGGGCCCTGTCGGGCTCTGTCGGGCTCTGTCGGGCTCTACTGGGCCCTGTCGGGCCCTGTCGGGCCCTGTCGGGCTCTGTCGGGCTCTGTCGGGCTCTACTGGGCTCTGTCGGGCCCTGTCGGGCTCTGTCGGGCCCTGTCGGGCTCTGTCGGGCTCTGTCAGGCTCTGTTGGGCTCTGTTGGGCTCTACTGGGCTCTGTCGGACTCTGTCGGGCCCTGTCGGGCTC